>NC_048542.1:12561755-12721488 GCF_902806685.2 Maniola hyperantus
ACAAAGAAAATCCATAATAGTTATAAAGCGCTCTCACAGCTAATGCTGCTGTTCCGTACTTTTGATATATTTATAATCATAGCACAAACCAGCGTCTTTTCCAAATTCGTAGACTTAATTTTATTACAATCGGTCGGGGTTTACTTATGTGGCCGCTTACTAAAACGGCAACACTACAGCTGTCAGTCGAACTCGAAGTTGACACATACCGAAAACGATCCGCGAGAACGCGTGACACACAGCAAAACACAAGCCTCTAACGGCTATCATCAAAAAAGCAAAACTTTAGACGCGAAGTTCATCAACCTTCGACCAGATCATCAATCCTGGACCTTACCAGCGCATCTTGGGGGCCCCCATCATCGGAGCGCGTTCCCGGATCCGGTAAGTGACTGCATTATAAACACTGACCGTCCATTAGCTTTTCTTCTAAACATAGTTTCGAACCGGATATACCGCATTATATCTGGGCATTTTTGTATAATTTCGCGTTTTATAACTGTTTTGTGCTAGTCTAATTAAAATAGATCTAATTTTAGTCAGTTTCATAATTTTTTTGTGAAGCGCGGGTGGTACCACCGCCGCGCCGGCAACTAAACTTAACATCGAGATTTTAGGCCTGTTAAGTATTAATTTGAGCTAATATCGGTGTATACAGCCTCCTCACAGCTAGTTATTTGTAATTATATATAGTTTTTAGGTGTTCCAAGCGATATTTCAACATTTTTTAGCATTAAATCTCATGAACGCAGTAGTTTATAAAAGTGTTACCTACATCGCAGTTCACAACGCGCGGCGAGATAAGGCCGTTTGCACACAGCGTTCATGCAAAAAAACGTATACAAATTAGCTGACTAATGCATTTGTGCTAATTGGGTAGGTATATCATAACGCAATATCGATTGATAATAATAATCAAGTTTTTATAGCTACGGTTTACATTACCTACCAGTTATAAACTATTGATTTAATACAAAACCAAAATAATTATTATACTTACATTTGTTACATGATTTAAATCCATAACGATGGAATTTGAACAACTGATTTTCGAACGTGATCTTGCTCTCGATAGTATCCAACGTATAGTGGACTGTTCTGAGGACCCAGCCGAATTTCGTGTTCGGGTAAAAGAGTTAAATTCTATTAAGAAAACCTTTTTCCAAGTTCAAGGAAAAATAGAAAAACTTTCTGTTAAACTAAATAAGTTTTCCAAAGAAGAACATCTCGCTACACGTAATAGGTTTGATTCCTTATATTATAAAATTCAAATTACATTAGATTCCATAAAGGAGACGCGAAAACAAAGCTTAGCCAGTGTGGCAATGCCCTGTGGTCACGAAGCGCACGCTCACTGCAATATATCACAATCTGCGCAGTCTCATATTCGTTTACCAAAAATATCATTACATACATTTGACGGGAAATTAACTGAATGGAATGCCTTCTATGATTTATTTAAGTCACTTGTGCACGATAATGAAACTTTATCAAATGTTGAACGGTTTAGGTACTTGTTATTGTCACTAAAAGATGAACCTTTTAATTTAATTAAATCCGTTCCGGTTACGGACTCTAATTATGAAAATGCCTTAGAAGCGCTACGTCATCGATACGAGAATAAAAGAATCATCGCAACAAAACACTTTGACAATATTTTTGACGTTGAGCCAGTAAATGAAAAGAATGTACAATCTAGCTTACGGCAGATACTTAACACATATTTCGAAAACATAACGGCCCTAAATTCTTTAGATTTTCCCGTAGCGGAGTGGAGTTTTATACTCTTAAATATATTATTAAGAAAAATTACGCCTGACATACGGAGGCGATTTGAATTATCCTTGCGATCGCCAAGCGACATACCATCAGTAAGCGAATTACTGGATTTTTTGGATAAAGAGTTAGCGGCGTCTGAAGTAATGGCGGCATCGGCACCATCTACGAGTACAGCGACTACCTTAGGCCGTGCCTCCACTGCAATACCAACTGCCAACACCACTCGCACAGCTGCCTTTGGGGCGACAGCGCGGCGCGCGCAATTTGCCAACCGCCCATTATCGCTGCCCTACTCCGGACCTGATCAACAATATAGCATGCCGCGTTCATTGAATACTTATTCTACGAATCATCCACGAAACATGAATGTTTATACAACTGCTATTGAATTTCCGCCTACCCTCAAGTGCATATATTGTAAAGAAAATTCCCATCCGCTAAACAAGTGTGACAATTTTCAAAAGCTTAACATTGGTGAACGTAAAAACTTTATAAACTCAAATAAAATTTGCAGCAATTGTTTATATATGGGCCACAAAGACGACATGTGTCCCTCGCGTCGCAACTGCCGCTATTGTAACCTACGTCATCACTCCTCAATATGTGACACTTTATCTAAGCAAAGCGTCACACTGACAACAGAATGTTCGGCTGCCTCGGAATCTTGCTCAGAAGGGCCAACTCTATTACATGGAGCTACAAAGTTTCCTAATAATAAAAATTGTACTGTCTTACTTACAACTGCACTTGTCAATGTTCGATCCATGAACAGCGAACCAAAACCATCACGTTTGGTACGCGCTCTGGTCGACCAAGGTTCGCAAGCTACTCTCATCACGGAAGCATGTGTTCAACGACTTGGTCTATCGCGATATCCCGCACAAAAAAGCACTACGATCACAGGAATAGGCGATACCAATGAACAACCACGTGGTTATGCGTTATGTGAGGTTACACCTCATAACAAACCAGAACCTAAACTATACATTGAGGCTCTGATCCTCCCTAAAATAACTAGCTACATTCCAAACATACCAAGTTCATTTGAACAAATCCCCCATCTAAAGGATCTTACATTAGCAGATCCAGAACTACGTTCTACGCGTCCCGTGGAGATCTTATTGGGGTCAGACTATACTGATAGCATACTACTTTATAATAATATCAAAGGTCCACTTGGTACTCCTGTGGCTATAAATAGCATTTTTGGCTATCTCCTAAATGGCAAAATTTCTCATTCAACGTCTGGTTCTGTTTCTGTTAATCTTAGCACGTGCCAGCTCGACGTTCAACTTCAAAGATTTTGGGAGCTGGAGTCGATGCCTGAAAATACTCATCGCACCAAAGATGAACTTAATTGTGAAAAGATTTTCGTCAACACTCATAAGCGGGACCTGAATGGAAAATACACAGTTTCTTTGCCGTTTAAGGAAAATGCTCCTCCACTAGGTGAATCTCGAGCCATTGCCCTCTCGCGTTTAAATAAACTGGAGGTAAAATTGTCACGTAACTCCACTTTACGAGCAGAGTACAATAAATGTATGCAGGAGTACTTAGACCTGGGACATATGGAACCTGTCCACCTCGCTAAAATGCAAAGTATAACTTCTTACTACATACCTCATCACTGCGTAGTGAAGACATCGGCAAGCACTACTAAATATCGGGTCGTTTACGATGCTTCATGCAAAACTACATCTGGCCGTTCTCTTAATGATAACCTTCTGACAGGACAAAAGTTACACCAGGACATTACAGAAGTTCTACTTAAATTCAGATTACACAACATTGTTTTCACAGCGGACATCAAAATGATGTATCGCTTCATTAATCTCTGCAAAGAACATCGAGACTTTCAGAGAATCCTTTGGCGGTTCTCTCCTCTTGAGCCTGTGCAAGAATTCCGCTTGTGTACGGTAACCTTTGGCGTAGCCTCAGCGCCATTTCTTGCTCTACGTACACTTCGTCAATTAGCGATGGACGAAGCTGCATCGTTCCCCTTAGCTTCTCAAGTGCTTCTCAATGATGTTTTTGTCGATGATATTGTCACGGGGGCTAGCACAATTGAGGAAGCTATAGAACTTCAACGTCAACTTACCGCTATTTGCAAAGCAGGTACCTTCGAACTCCGCAAGTGGACAAGCAACAATCAAGAGTTTTTAGACAGTTTGAACACCGATGATTCCAGTCTAGATGATGCGCTCATACTATCCGCACTTGATACGAATGATTCAATAAAGGTTCTAGGGCTAAAATGGACACCAAAATCTGATACTTTCACATATCACACGGACATTCCTCCTCGCAAATGTACAAAACGTATAATGCTAGCTGAAATTGCTAAAATTTACGATCCTCTTGGCTTTCTGAGCCCTATAACTCTATTTGTCAAGCATCTAATTCAACTCTTGTGGGTAGCTGGTTCAGGATGGGATGAAGCTCCTCCGAAGGGCATTTGCGAGTTGTGGTATCGATTCATTGATGAGCTTAGTTCATTGCAAAACGTTATCTTGCCTCGCCACATACTTCCTAGCACAGCTATTGATCAAGTACAACTTCATGGCTTTTCAGACGCATCTGAAAAGGCTTACGCGGCCTGTGTCTACATTCGTGTCGTTAATACAGAAGGTGTAATCCAGGCACATCTTCTTCTTGGGAAACAAAGGTTGCGCCATTAAAGCAGCTCACAATTCCACGGTTAGAACTTTGTGGGGCTCATCTTTTATCAAAGTTGATAAAAAAGGTTATAACTACGTACAGTAATATTTTACCCTTTGATGAAGTCTTCGCTTGGTGCGATTCATCGGTCACTCTTGCATGGCTACATTCATCACCGCACAAGTGGCGTACATATGTGGCCAATCGCATAGCGGAAACTACAAGTAATGTACCTGCCTCCCAATGGCACCATGTCCAATCAGCAGATAACCCAGCAGATTCTGCATCCCGAGGTGTATTGCCTACTCAATTGAATAAGCAATTGTGGTTCCATGGTCCGCCGTGGCTTTCAGGCCCACAGTCAGAATGGCCAGTGTCCAACGTAAAATGTCACACCGATGAAGAACGCCGCAAACACATTCTTGTAACACATGTCGACTCAAATTTAGAATTCCTCGAGCGATTCTCCTCATTGCCAAAAATGTTACGCATAGTGTCACTTATCTTTCGATTTTATCATAAATGTCGCAAAAGCAAATCTTATACAACAAATCACGTCACTGTTCCTGAGATCAAGCAATCATTGAGTCGCATCATAACCCTCGTTCAGGCTGAACAATTTTCAGAAGAAGTTTCACGTCTAAAGGACGACGATAGGTGTACCAAACGGTTGCAAAAATTAAAACCTTTCTTGGACGAAGACGGACTCCTCCGAGTTGGTGGCCGAATAAGCTGTGCCAACGTTCCTTATGATGCCAAGCATCAAATCCTATTACCAAAAAGGCACCATTTGACTAATCTAATCATCGACTATTATCATAAAACTAACTTGCATGTCGGTCCCCAAACCTTACAGTTTATACTTGCACAGAAGTATTGGATTTTAAGCGCTCGCGATGCGGTTCGTATGCGAACTCGTCGCTGCGTGCCATGCTTTCGCGCGCGTCCAATCGCACCGCAACCACCAATGGCTCAACTGCCGACAGTTAGAGTCCGCTCGCTGCGTCCTTTTCTTCATGTGGGAGTGGATTTTGCGGGGCCGTTCAATCTAAAATCTAACCAGTTTAGAAATGCTAAAATTCTCAAAGCATATGTTTGCGTGTTCATATGCATGTCGACGAAGGCAATCCATTTAGAATTGGTTCCCGATTTATCAACTATTTCATTTCTTAACACACTTCGTCGTTTCATTTCTCGGCGAGGTTTGTGCACGAATATCTACTCAGATTGTGGCCGAAACTTTATTGGCTGTGATAACTATCTGACCGATCTTTACACGTTTTTGCGAGACGAATCCAATCAGTCCGTTTTAAATAAATATCTAGCTGAACTTTCGATAACTTGGCATTTCAATCCTCCTTACGCCTCGCATTTTGGAGGAATTTTCGAGGCGGGTGTAAAGAGCATGAAATCCCACCTCTATCGAGTCATAGGTAAGCTCACGGTAACATATGACGAATTTAACACAATTCTCTGTCAAATCGAGGCAGTCCTCAATTCCAGACCACTTTGCTTATTAAGTAATGATCCTACAGATCCATTACCACTCACACCGGGTCACTTTTTGATTGGGGAACCATTAACCTCATTACCAGAATTCGACTTTTCAAATGATAATCCTAATCGCCTTGTTCGGTGGCAAGTTGTTCAACAGGCTATCCAACATATTTGGAAACGTTGGAGTGTAGAATACCTTCATCAGTTACAGCCCCGAGGTAAATGGTTCCACGATAAAATTAATACACCCATCCACGAGGGTTCGGTAGTCGTGCTAATCGATAACACACTACCACCACTGCAGTGGCGTCTTGCGCGTGTACATCAACTCCACCCGGGCGCTGACGGTATAACTCGGGTAGTCACTGTCCGTGTGGGCAATAATTTAGTCAAACGACCTGTAGTCAAGATCTGCCCCTTACCCGTTGAATAAGTATTTTCTATTTTCCCATTAGATGTTTAGTATAAGTTAGCTTAGGTAAGAGTTTTTTTATTTATTTTTATTTTTATAAAATAATCCTGGATTATTTTATGGCCGGCGGTATGTTCCGTACTTTTGATATATTTATAATCATAGCACAAACCAGCGTCTTTTCCAAATTCGTAGACTTAATTTTATTACAATCGGTCGGGGTTTACTTATGTGGCCGCTTACTAAAACGGCAACACTACAGCTGTCAGTCGAACTCGAAGTTGACACATACCGAAAACGATCCGCGAGAACGCGTGACACACAGCAAAACACAAGCCTCTAACGGCTATCATCAAAAAAGCAAAACTTTAGACGCGAAGTTCATCAACCTTCGACCAGATCATCAATCCTGGACCTTACCAGCGCATCTTGGGGGCCCCCATCATCGGAGCGCGTTCCCGGATCCGGTAAGTGACTGCATTATAAACACTGACCGTCCATTAGCTTTTCTTCTAAACAGCTGCTATCAGCGATTTATTTAAGTACCTACAAGTTTAACCATGCAAAGTTTAATACAATTAATATTGTATTCAGTAGCAATATACTAAGTATTTTGTGATTGCATTCGCTTTGTGCACTGAATTAGTGTTGATCCACTTAATTAATTCACATTTCCATATTATAATCCTTTGACTAGGCAGTAAACCTGCAGCTGGCTGTAACGAATTTAAATTTCCTACACTAGGTACTTATAATCCATCCATATTAATAATATAATGAATACCAAAGCGTGTCTGTTTGTCCGCTAGCTTTTCACGCCCATCAGGTTAACAATTTCGACGAAATTTGGTAAACAGAGATAGCTTGCATCCCGAGGACGGACATAGGCTACTTTATACCGGAAACTCAAACAGTTCCCACGGGGTTTTGAAAAAACCTAAATATATTTAGATGAATTGAATGAATTCGTAAGCATCATAATATAAGTGTTTAGTACAGAGAGAGTTTACAACCCGGAGATGGTTATAGGCTACTTCTTCTTCTTCTACTTTTAATTCCCAAAAATCAGAGTATCCACGAGTAAGTATTCTTAAAAATCGAAACTCACGCGGACGAAGTCGCAGGCATCATCTCGTAAGAAATAATTCTAATCCTAAGGAGCAAGGATAGGAAGCAAAAGGCTATGAAATTTGAACTTTAGCTTTGTATTATAATGGTGCTTGTACACTCGATGTATTGATGCCAAGGTTGAAGCAATTATAAAGTTTATGTTTTTAGTTACTATTGTTTTCAACAAAGTACTACTTGCGAACGAGTGGGTAATTAAAATAAACTTCCTGTTGTTAAAGCTCATCTGAGATAGTTTAATATAGTGAAAACTTTTATAGTTTCAAGTACATTTTACGTTATAGGATACTTAATAAATTATTATTACGGAGAATAAAATCGAACTACTTAGGTACTAAAACTAGCACTAGGCTAGTAGAAAAATGATGTATTTAGACTAAAAATTAGCAATTAGAATACAAATAACTCTACGGTCAAGACGCAGGCAGAAACCCGAAAGGTCCAAAAATATTTTACATTTTCCGAATTAAACTAAAAAAAAAAACTCGTTATCGAAGAAATTGTACATATCTGATCGTGTTTCTATTTCATAATTAAATAATGAATTCAATGTCTCAGTCACAGTACTTACTTAGTATTTAATTTAGCGGAAATTCGGAATTATAGAAATCATAAATTCAAATGGTCTGGTCTGATAGGAGGTTTTAGCCAGGGCTTGTTACCATCCTACCGGCCAAACCGTGCCGCCAAAGTTCTGATAAGTAGGTAATGTCAAATAGTATTTTCATAATATTTCTAGGAATATTCGTATTAATTTCGCTATTATTTCCCGACACAGTGACTGGCTAAGTAATTAAAGTAAACTCCTGTTGTGGAAGTGTTTCCCCGAGATATGTTCGTTCAATGCAATACTTGTGTTCGTATTTTCAAGTGTTTCTGATTCAGCTGGCTATTGAGAGAAGTTTGTTTTTTAAACTATTACTGCAAGTGCCTAACTTTCCATCGTTAGGGTTTATGTTGCAAAATAGTTATATTTTTTTGTTTTTTTGCTTACCTACAAGCTTTTCAATATATAAGTTGAATTTATTTAGTAGCGAATACCCGGCGTATTGGTTTTAGCACATGATAGTGATTTAAAAAGCACTTACTATGCAAAAAAATCACGTCAATCCGTTGCACCGTTGCGACGTGATTGAAGGACAAATCAACAAACAAACATACTTTCGCATTTATATAAGGGTACGGATTAAAATAACTTAGTCTATATAATAAACTATATATTTTTTTTTAATATTTAATTACCAGACAAAGCCACATATTCACTTACTTCCCTATATCATTGCAAAATACAACTTATTATTATTAGTTAAAAAAATGTCTACTATTAAACTACATAATTTTTCACATACTTATTGAAGGTTTGCTGTAGTTTTTAATGCAAAAGTATTATTTTACTACATTTATTGTTAAAATACTTATTTGGTTGACAAAATAATTTCTTTTAAAATATAGACCTGTATTTTCTACTGTTGACTGTGCAAAATAATTAAAGGGCCTACAGAATACTGACCTCAAATAGAATATTTCAGTACCGCTAGTAACTTTGAAATATAAAGGAGTTGTTAGTAGTTCGTCAACCAAGCTATTGTAATATAATGCTCAGGTAATTTGGTAGCGTATACCCTTCAAAGGGTACACAAAGGAAAATTATAAATACATAGATAACTTCAAAGTAGACAATCAACACTTTATAAAATAGCACCCTATATTTTTTAGTTGGCTTTAAATATCGTTTAACTTTTTAGGGTTCCGTACCTCAAAAGGAAAAATGGAACCCTTATAGGATCACTTTGTTGTCTATTTGTCTGTCTGTCTGTCTGTCGGTCTGTCAAGAAACCTACAGGGTACTTCCCGTTGACCTAGAATCATGAAATTTGGCAGGTAGGTAGATTTTATAGCTGGCTTTAGGGGGGAAAATCTGAAAACTGTGAATTTGTGGTTACATCACACAAAAAAAAAATTGTGGTCATAAACCAATAATTAGTATTTTCAATTTTCGAACTAAGATAACTATATCAAATGGGGTATCATAATATGAAAGGGCTTTACCTGTGCATTCTAAAACAGAGTTTTATTTATTTGTATGCATCATAGTTTTTGAATTATCGTGCAAAATGTCGAAAAAATACCACTGTAACACGGAACCCTCGGTGCGCGAACCTGTTTCGCACTTTTTTAATGTTATACCTAATAATACCTTGCCCCATTATCTCATTTGATAATAAATGATATTGAGTAAGTAGGCCAACTTGGAAGCACAAGCTAGTCAGCGTGGAAGTGTAGATAACGCAATAATTTTTTTAATAGACTTAATATAACAAAATCTAACCCTTTAACCAACAACTAACCACTCTTCTCTATAAAGCTTCGAAACAAAAGCATGGACCCAATTTCCGTCTTTATGAACTTGTCAACCCTCAACCCTCTCTCAGGCACTTCACTACTCGGTGGTATAAAGTACCCACACGACATAAACCTTTTTGTTTCCATAACCATTCATCAATGTCCCCGTCCGAACCGGACGTTAAATTAAAAATACGAGCACTTTTTGGGGCAAAAGAAACAAAACTCGGTACAAATCACAGCGCTCTGCGTTATGAATTATTCATAACTCACGTGAGCAATAATAGCAGGTGAATATTTTCCTTTTGTATTCAACTCGGCGGTGAACTGAGCTGAGCCTGCGACCGAGTGATAATAACTCATCAATTGTTTGTTTGCTTGCTCAATAGGGTTGAACTTTTCTGAAATCTTTTCAAATTAAAAAAAAAAGCTTCAAACTTTGCTTTAATTGGCAGTTCTTTCTAAACCACATCCATCTTTTAAAACTGTACTTAACTATCTTTGGTTCATTTTTTGGTTTAGTCAATTGGAAAAACGTTTGGTTTTTGGATCAATTTCTAAATAAGGGCTTCTCCGTAATTTAATTAATATTCCGTACCAGCTAACCCATCTCGGTTTGAGTGGAATTTCTGAAAATCCTTTCTTAGTGAAGTCGAAGTTATAGATAAGACGTAGGTACCTACGTGCAAAATTCAAGTTTCTAGATCCGGTATAGTTAAGCTGTATCAATCAGTTGTTGTTCGAGCAGTTCCTCTTTTGATACAAACATATTTTTAAAAATTATTTTACAAAAAAAATAAAAACCAACTTCAATACCTAGCCACAAACACTAAAAATTGAAAAATAATTTAATTTATTACTGTATTTATTATGTAACAAGAGTTAATATAGTTCCATGATAATACTTTTTGGTGCCTTATTTAAAATATGCTATGCCTGGTTAAAAATCTACTGTTTACTAAGCTATTACACCGCGAGCAATTTACTCTTATCCGTTGAGGAGTTCCATTATCTATCTTCGAAGACGTTCATCAGATCTTCACCAAATTTAAATGGGACCAACTTTCAAACAAAAAAGAAGTTTCAAAATCGGTCCAGGCGTCTTCGAGTAATCGGGGAACATACATAAAACATAAAAAAAAAAAAAAAGATTCCGACGAATTGAGAACCTCCTCCTTTTTTTGAAGTCGGTTAAAAAGGAACCACAACTGAGTCTACTTAGATTTAAATTTTTAAAAATCCCGTGAAAACTTTCTGATTTTTCGGGACAAAAAGTAGTCTAGTCCCCGGGATGCAAGCTTTGTCAGAATTGGCCCGTGAATTAACCGCCCTGAAAAAGTAGCAGACATACTTCCACATTTATAATATTACTTACCTAGTAAATGTAAATTATTTGGATTTGTCTTTAAAAAAAACAAAAGTTAAAATTTATTTATTTAAAATTGCACAACTAGTGTCAATAATTTAGCGACGTCTACGTCTTTGACTTTACCACCAGTTCGGAATACAATACATAATATTATTTTACCAATAAAAATACACTAAACATTTTATGTACTTTAAAACCAGTTTGAACTAATATTAAATAGGTAGGCTATAAAGTTGTGCACACGTCAGACCTCTCTCAACCACTTCATGGCTCCAGTGGCATAAATGTAAACCATTTATCATTGATGCTCAGTCTCTATGTAAATTTCCTTGGTAGCATCAAAACTTGCGAATTAAAATTCATACAAATACTAGCTTATGCCCGCGACTTCGTCCGCGTGGACTATATAAATTTCGAACCCCTATTTTACCCCTTTAGGGGTAGAATTTTCAAAAACCCTTACTTAACGGATGCCTACGTCATAATAGCTATCTGCATGCCAAATTTCAGCACGATCCATCCAGTAGTTTAAGCTGTGCGTTGATAGATCAGTCAGTCAGTCAGTCAGTCACCTTTTCCTTTTATATGTATATTTAGATTCGAGATTGTATGAAATAGAAGTACCTACCTAATGAAATATATATAAAAAATCCTATAATTTTGTAAAAGTTTACGATATATTGCAAATAAAACATCTGACTAACGCTAGAGGTCAACGAACATTGCGTAAGTAGGCCACTCGGAATCAATGCCGCGTCGTAGGTGGGGCATTGACCCTAATTTTGCACGCTATGAAAAAAACTAAATCACTAAAACTACAAAATGAGGCAAATGGTTATTGGTACTGAATTGTGTATAGGTAGTATAACAATTACTTACGCTAAAGGTTTGCCAGCGTTCTGGTTACATAGAAAACATTTTGTGTTAAAAGTCCTCATATTTTGAAATGTACGGTTCAAATCAGATCGTTTCATGTTATGAATTATTCAATATTTATAGCTCACGCGAGCAATACCTAAATTACAGGTGAATATTTTTCTTTATATTAAACCTTGACTCTTATCTTGACGATCATCCTGGCGCAGTGGTAAGCGCTGTGGTCTAATTAGTGGGAGGTCCTGGGCTGATGCGTAATCGCATTTCCGAGCGATAAAAAAAAGGCCTGACGAGTCAGTCAGTGAGTGAATCATCATTTTTATCATAGTAGGTAATTACCTGTTTATAACTACCTACATTTTTAGAAAAATTGTTCAATTATCATTTATTTATCTATCTTTTTACTTAATATTTTATATTATTTATCTTTTTTAATATTAAATCATTACCCTCAGCTGAATATAAAGACTGGCTTATCTAACTTAATTTTTCTTACCTCCTTTTAGTAGATAATTAGCTTATGCTCGCGACTTCGTCCGCGTAGACTACTCAAATTTCGAACCATTATTTTACCCCCTAAGGGGTTGAATTTTCAAAAATCCTTTCTTAGCGGATGCCTACGTGATAATAGATATCTGCATGCCAAATTTCAGCCCGATCCGTCCAGTAGTTTGAGCTGTGTGTTGATAGATCAGTCAGTCAATCAGTCAGTCAGTCAGTCAGTCAGTCACCTTTTCTATTTATATATTTAGATAATAGTGTAACACTGCAAACCTATATGAAGCTCCACATCAAAGTCAGCAGGATTCGTAGTGTTGTTTTGTGTAACTCAGACACATTGCTGCGTTAGTGTAGCAAAATAGCGTATCCGCCGGCACCCAAGATTTATTGTTGTTTGCCCACTACGTCGTGTCAAATGGAAATGATAACATGTAACAGTTTTGATAGGTATAGGATGAGACGGAGTCTTCTAAATTTTCGGTGTGCGTTTCAAGCAATTAAATAATCAGTTGCTTTACGGAGACAGAAAACATCGTGAGAAAATCTGCATATCTGAGTGTTCTCCATAATGTTGTCAAAGGTGTGTGTAGTCTGCCAATCCACACTGGACCAGCGTGGCAGACTATGGCCTAAACCCTTCTTATGCTGAGAGGAGATCCGTGCTCAGTAGTGAGCACGCAGTCTATGATGATCACATTATTTGATCTATATGTCAGTACCCGTAGTACAAGATTTTACGTCTCACCAAACGAAACCAAATTCGAGAGTCGAAATACTTCCGCGTTACAGTAAACTGGATCTTAATTGCCTTGTTTTAAAGCTCAAGTTTGTCTACACTTCTACAGCCAGCGCTCCAAGCGGAAACATTGCGAAATTAAAATCAGTGGCATTGAATATTTGACTTCAATTCAAGGCTGTTTAGGTCCATTTTACTGTAACGCGGAAGTATTTCGACTCTCGAATTTGGTTTCGTTTGGTGAGACGTAAAATCTTGTACTACGGGTACACAGTTCTGTCATGTCACGGTTTACGTTTACCGTACTTTTGGGATGACATTTGACATATTTAAAGCAAATATGGCGGATCCTTTCTCAGATTATCCGCGTAATAATATGGATAGCAAAAAATAATTAGTAAGTGAAGCAAGGGCGACTCAGCTAGCATAAATTAAAAGTTTGTCGCTTGATAAATGTTATTTAATTTCGTAGCTTTATTTTCCTCTGTAAATGTCCCCCAGCGTAAATTCCCGAGTGCACAGAATTTGTAGTCCCTGTTTTCAGTAACACTCACGCTCTTGCGTTACAGGCTACAGCGAGATAGCGTATCTGGGGCGGCGCACAAAATTTATGATTGTTTACCCACTGTTTTAGGCTAAGTGGAAGCTTTACAAATTTTCATACATAATCCGCCGGATTATGACACCAATCCCAAGATTATGAGGGATTAAACACGTAATTTAATATGGTAGCGGATTTTTTTGGGCTTCCCATGAAGTATGATACTCGTAAGCCGAAGAAAGCTGTTACTACATTTTGTAATTAGAAAATTCTATTACACCCTTAGGGTAGGTTTTTCTAGTTATGCTAGTGGTTTAAAAACTTTACCAGTCATTATTTCTTAGGCGGTCTTTTTTCTAAAAACTGTGTGAGAAAATGATTTTGAATCCCTCGAGTGATGTCACTCGAGTACCGATACTCTAAACCAAAATATTTTTTCGAGTCATAATCTGTTTTTAAGTTCCCTGATTTTTTAATTCAATATGGCTCTATGCAGCGAATAAATTCCTGTACCTGTATTTAATTTCAAGCTTACAGCTCATAAAGCACACTTTTTAATGTCTGTGATAGACCGACAGACAGATAGACGGTCTGGATGAAACTATAGGATTTCCTTGTATTCCTACGGAATCCTAAACGCCGAGCCATATTTCAAACTACAAAAAACCCAACATAGTATCAGTAGATATCATCGTTAAAATGTTAAATTTTGTTGGCATTTTATTTTCAGTGACACTGCAGCGTTATAGACTGTATCTGACAGCGCATAAAATTAATTGTTGCTTACGCACTATTTCATGTGAAATGGAAATTTTACGTTGATACATAATACGCTGGATAATTAAGCCTATTCGGTAGTGGAAAATCTCTAAATTAAATTGACAAGACCAAAATTAATGCTGTCCTTTCGAAATGGGTTTCCGCGTCAAAGGATTAGTAGGAGGTACATTTGGATTTGTCAACATTAGTTTAAGGATTACTATAGAGCCAAAGTACTAATGACAAGAGTGTCCATCCCAATAGATGCCATGCGTGATGTTATTATTGGTAATTTTGTTGCGGAATTTCGTTAGATCTGTGCCTACCCGCCTTTAGGCATTCACTTAATCATAATAGGTACTTACTTATTATAATAATTATATAAAAATTATGATTGTATGTTCCAATTCTTGCGATATGCGTTTGCGTAACGTTCACCTGATTGAGTTGCAACTTTGTATTGTAGTTGTCGGCACTTGTGTCAAGATTTCTGACATACGATCAACGCACAATAGAAAGCGCATGAGAAGCATTGCAACGCATACTGTTCAGGACAGCCGCGGTTATCCGGCCGCGATGAGAAGGTCGCGCGTCGGCAACGGCTCGCGTGTTACGCGACCGCGTACAACTAGCGGGCCACACACTTTGATACACGCGATTTAAAGTGACCATGTCAGACGACTGTGTAACTAATAATTGTTCTCTTTACTAATAAATTACTTATAACGTGGAATACAGTGCATTATTATTTTGGACGCCGAGATATCCCTCAAGAATACGTGTAGGGCACTTGGCTCCACTACATACCTACCGGCTATTAATCTAGAATAGGTATAATAATAGGTTTATTTAGAAAAAGAGGATTATACTTTAGTATATCATTTATTTTACAATTTCATTTAATAACTAATCATTATTATTTATTATATTCTAAAATTACTTTGAATTTAATGCATAATTAGTACGCAAACAAACTTAATATGCATCATCATATTTTACAATAAACCCTTCAGTTTCCTTCAAATCACAAGTATTGGAATTTAAAGGCTTTTTTAAAAAGCCGACATCTATTTATATCAGTAGGTACCCATATTATAAATGTGAAAGTGTGTTTGTTTGTTGGTTTGTCCTTCAATCACGTCGCAACGGGGCAACGGATCAACTTGATTTTTTGCATGGGTATAGGCTACTTTTTATCCCGGTAAATCAAAGAGTTCCCATGGGATTTTTAAAAACCTAAATCCACGCGTACGAAGTCGTAGGCATAAGCTTGTTAAAAATAAATTAATTACGCCGTAATCTGTGCTTGATCGCTAATATGCCACGAACTTAAGATTTAATTTATCATGAGTTTTCTGCGGCTGTATGAGGAAGGCTGACGACAAGGTGTGGTGGCGCTTACTAGGGAAGGTCTATGTTCGACAATAGACGTCACAGACTGATAATAATGATGATGATGATGTTGGTCAATTGTCGTCCACATCGAACTAAAAAACAGCATGAAAACAGTTAGTTCCTTTGGCATTTTTCGAGGTTTATTTGCATTTTAAATAAATTGTAAAGGAAAAGATTATAAATTAAAATTAAGTACTATTTAAAACTAGCTTATGCTCGCGACTTCGTCTGCGCGGACTACACAAATTTCAAACCCCTATTTCACCCCCTTAGGGGTTGAATTTTCAAAAACCCTTTCTATTTAGATTAACCAATACCAAGACATTTTTCTAAAGTTTTACAATATCTAGGCACATAAAATAAAATGTAAAGCAACGTCACTTGACCTGTTTCTAGACTTAAGAATCTCGGTACTAAACAGGGGTTAACTCTTGACGCTTCTAAAGGGGGTTAAAGGGCTCATAGTGACGCAAGCCTTTTCATTTTTAGAGCTAAAAATATCTTTTTACAGTTTCACAACAAGTCTGTTTAACGAGACGTAGAGTATTAAGCAAAGTAAGATGGTTAGGAGATTCAAGACTGAGATTACAAGTAGAAAATAGGTTTTAACCTTGACTTTAGTGTACGTACGGCGTACCGTAGGAGTTACTTACACTTAGTCTGTGGCCCAGGTGGGAGCGGCTGCGTCGTTCGTGGCGACCAGCGTGTAGAACAAACTCTTAATATTCACATGAAATTGGAAGGAAGACGCGCGGATAATTAAGAGCGGGTCGGAGAGTATGACGTCGCGCCCGCTGGCTGCCTCGCAGGACGCACTCGCTCCCAGCTGGGCCGCAGACTTATTGACGACTTAGAAGGTCACAAGTCGTGTCGAAACTTTTTAGGTCACTAATATCCTGCAGTATCCCTCGATGGTCTATAAATAGGGCTCTGGAGACCTAGAAACGGCGGTAGGTATTCAATTTCTGGATAAGAAAGTGGCAGAGGCCGGTGTCGGGCAGCAGCGACACTAGGAATACCTACTTATGTGGCGATTACATTACATCGCCGGTGTGACCAGTCTAACCCTGTGATGACAAACACGTCTTCCTAGCAGTGCTTTATGCTTCTGTGGCCTACACGCCACTGCTTTACGTTAGTTCGCGTTTTAAAATACTATGTTTCAAACATGCAAGCTGCTTCAATAAAAGCTTCAAATATAAGTACCATGTGTAACATGGTATTCATATACAAAGCTTTTATATTAGTTTCCATTTAACAGAAATACCAATTTAATTTGCATTAATATTAATAGGAATAACTTTATTCAATTCTTAATACGATCAGTAATAATAACTTATTTACATTCGAATAGTTACAATAATTATTTACATTAAATTAATATAATAATCAGTCTATATTAATAATAATTGTTAATTATAAAGCTAATTCATAGCATTGCTAAATCAAGCTCATTTATCTGATTGCTGAAAAATAACAAAATATCGTTTTTTAGGGTTCCGTACCCCAAAAGGAACTTTACTAAATCATATTATATAGATAGTGTTGCACATACAAGTTTTGAAATATCTTGTACGATGGTACGGAACCCTTTGTGTGCCAGTCCGACTGGTCGTTTTTCGGTTATACACAGTTTTTTAAATTAAATTAAAATTAATACTATTTCATTCCACACGGATTCTTATGCAAGAGACAGCACTAGATACTTTATTATTATACTTTATGCCAATTTAGTTTACTTTATAGATTGTGTACAACTAAAGTAGCATCAATTTATTTTTTTACACACGTTAGTAAGTAGGTACAGATCATACAAGATTTTTCGTTTGATCTAGGAGTCTTACAATTTTGGAATGTTAAAATAATAATTACAGACATAGTAAATAATCGTACTAGGCCAAATATTTTTATATTTATACCACATACTTACATAAAAATATAAAAATCAAATTTTAAGCACAAAGAATGGGCTGTTCTAAGTATATTTTTAGAGATCCCTGGTAAGCATCGTGAATTTAAACTCGAGCTTCTAGAATCCTGACTTCAGAGGTCTGAAACCCTAATGTAACTTTTTAAGTTAAGGGGACTCAGTTCAGTGCTTTCTTCATACAAACGTAGGAGGGAAATTACAACAATATTCGATATTGTACGCACATAACTAAGAATTATATCGATTTATCTCGTCATTATCTAGGTTTATTGATATATAAAATATTGAAAAAAATATTGATTTAAAAGTTACGAGGCTGAAAAGATTCCTATTTTAACACTAAATTAATGACAACTTTGGGCGTAAATAAATAAGATTAGGGATATGAAAATTCTAAAACAATTTATCATTAGACGTTGTTTAGTTATTTATTAGTTGAAATAACTTTACTTTGCAAACATAAATTCAGCAGTTTTTTCTCAAAAATACTTTTCCTAAACCCTTTTCGCGCGCTTGATTTCAGTGAAAATCATCGTGCCTCTCAACTTTCTCATACAATGTCAAGTGAAAAGCAAACACCACGTGCGCTGCCAATTTCGGTCGAGCGTCCTGCATCACCTTAAAAAACTTAATTCTGGAGCTAAGTGAAGGTTTGCGATCTTAAATCACGTGGTTTACGCATCGATAGTGGACTTAAGAGCCCGAGAGGGCCAGAGCAGACCGCTCTCTCTGTACAGTACATAATTGACACATTATTTCTACCCACACGTCACGTAAGTTAACTTGAAAAGTTACACTAAAGCGCAACGTACACCTGTAGAGCCGAGACGTGGTGTCTTTATTGACAAAAACTGAAACAAGATCCATTTACTTAGAGCGATACGGCGCACGGCGAGCTCAGGCCACGCCAAGCACCCCTTGCTTCCTCTATGTTTTGTTTTCAGTATAAAAACTTCAACCATATTATCTCAAAGTATATTATGTTGCTATCCACTCAACTCAATCCTAATATACATAATATGGTAGCTCTATCCCAACCGCCCCACCCGTTGTGTGTATTTTTATATTACGCTTAATATTTTAACATTTCATTTCTTAGAAATACTATTAAATATTTGTACAAATTAACATTAGTTTAACGTTAATATTTTCAATAAAATTAAAACGACATAGATTGTAACTTGAAAAAGTATTGTCCTTAATATTACTAAAACAACTTTTATAAAACCCTGGCTTACTACACTTTATCATACGTCACAGATTATAATAATTATTTATACTACACTATAGCTATTGCGAAGCAGCTATCTTATCGAGATCTCTGTGTAACTTTCTAATAAGAATTGCAGGACAAATTGTAAAATAAGTACTAGGATGGTTGGTATGCAGGTTTCTGTCGCTCCACCTGAAACAAGAGGTCACTATGTTATTATAACTTATAATAATGGCCTTTTGGGCAGTGGCGTGTCGGTCATAGAGGCATAAATACACTGCTTACCCCAGTTGTAATAGCTCAATGCATATTTTTCAGGTTTCAGTAAACAGGCTCCTACCTAACTAATGCATACCCTGGCTTTAAACCTTGTGCATCGCCACTGAGTTCTGGGCCTCCGCATCCGCAGTAGAACATACTAATGGTTAGACCAAAAAGGCAGTTAGTTGTTAGCATTATTATAGCATGCATTCAGCGCGCACGTCTAGGTATTGCAACCTTACAAAATATTATATTGAGTAGAATGTAACGAAATAATAGGCTACTTGACAATTTTTTTAAGTTGGTCTTAAATGGTTAATATTTGTCCTATTATATCAAAAAAATTAACACTATATTTTTTTGCGCCCTAAAAACCGTAAAACTTTAATTTAAAAACATATTTTTCTTAGACAGGTGAAAACACTGTCGGCCATGTTTGGCCGATAGATTATCTGTGCTCTGACGTCATGCATTTGTAAACAACAGTATAACCACAGGGTTATACTGTTGTCTGGCTCTGACGTCATGCATTTGTAAACAACAGTATAACCACAGGGTTATACTGTTGTTTACAAATGCATGACGTCAGAGCACAGATAATCTATCGGCCAAACATGGCCGACAGTGTTTTCACCTGTCTAAGAAAAATATTTTTTTAAATTAAAGTTTTACGGTTTTTAGGGCGCAAAAAAATATAGTGTTAATTTTTTTGATATAATAGGACAAATATTAACCATTTAAGACCAACTTAAAAAAATTGTCAAGTAGCCTATTACCACGGTCCGTCGCGCTCTATACGAAAATTAGTGCACAGCAGCAATTTTCAATCCACTTACATTTTACTCTTTATATTGCTAAAGAAATTTAGATTTACCTAAATATAAGCAAAAACTACAAAGAAATCTTGAATTGAACTTTCAATTACACTTTATATACGGTAGGTGTATACAAGCACAATATGTCTCATACCTTTTTCGATGTTTTCAACATGGGTTACAAATTCGCAAGAAGCTGGTCATTTTTAGGATTCTGAACCAAAACGGTAAAAAATGAATCTTTTTTTTAAATTCGTGTGTCAGTTCGTCTTTTCTTCTGTCCATCTGTCTATCCGTGCATCTATGTGGTGAGTCAGGGACAGTTATTGCATCCAAAAACTACTGACTTATCTACAAACTGTACTAGAATAGGTTTTAAATTCTCGTACAATTTCACGCCATATTTTTCTCCATAACCGATAACTCTTGACCTTTTTGTAAAATACGGCTCTATAATGTTTCGAGGTCAAGCAATTTTCACGCTACTTGACTTTTAAAAGAAAAGCGCTTATATTTTCGACCCTCGTCTATGCTATTGTAAAAGTTACTAGATCTTTTTCGGATAGTAGGTAGGTAATGTGCTATAATATTGTATTTCTATCGTGGCTCTTGCATTGCTTTTTTCAATGAAAAAGCTCCAGAGTAATTTTTGTTCTACTAATTTTATTGTACTTAGCTGCTGTGTTTAGCGAAATGCCTTGATACATTTTTGATGTAAAGATTAGCGTCTTAGACTTCATGATATTTTAGACATTTCTTTTCTTTGTCTAGGACTAAGATAATTATTTTTTTGTTAAAATGTAGACGGACCTTTTGAATGCAACTTATTTACTGAATTTATTCAGTGATTTAGCCATGATAAGGACACATATTATTAGCACATCAGAATATTATATTACGAGCACAGTCCAAAGAAACACTTCATACAGTCAGTTACCGGGGCGTCTGAACAGAGCAATCCTGAGGGTTGATAGGGACGACACAGAGGAGGAATTGTACCAACCAGCAGAAGTTAGTAAAACAAACTAAACATTTTTCTTAGTAGGTTAGATCAGTCGTTAAGGTACGTACTCCTAGGTACCTACTCGTACATATCTCAGGGCAGATGTTCACGTAAAGCTGGCTCGTCCTCAAACATCAAACGTCTCCCTGTAGGTGTTTAAACTATGATAATATAAGTAGATGTGACGTAGATTTACCCGTAAAACTCCTGCCTAGTGCGGAGGCCGGGTTAGCGCTGCGCTCGCGCAGTACTATTGTGTGGCTCGTCGCCTTCCAGACGTCGAAAATTGACGCTTCACATCTGTAACAAATTGTTATGCTGATATTTTTTAATCAACAGACACATAAGTAAATACATACTTACAACAAAATGAAGCTACTTATTTAATTTTCAAATAGTGCCAAAAAAACTATTTCAAATAATTTTTGTTTTCGATTAATTCCGAAGTATAAGCTTCTTATATTCTGTTCCAATCATCGAAAGTATACCTACTAATTTACCGACAGGTCAGCATTGCTTTACCAGTTATTATAGGTAGGTACCTATAATCACTGGTAAAGCAATGTTACTATATAGGTATATAATATAGTAACTTTATTTTATTTTTAGTGTATTTTATATTTGCTTCAATAATTGCTTCGAAATATTTTCGAATACAAAATATTCGGACCTAGTTTTCGTATAAAAAGTACATTAAAAATATTTCCAAATCTAAGAAGTCCTAAGGGTTATGTGAAAGTCAGTGAAAGTACATAAAGTAATAATATATACGTGACATTATTTTTTATAGCTCCCCGGTAACATGTAACTGGAGTTGAATCTCAATGCCTTCAGAAAATATAGGTAAAGTATAGCCTTATTATGTCACTCTAAAAAGGTTCTAGTTCAAAAGAAAAAATACTACCTACCAACACTTTGGGAATAAAATTAGGACCTCTTTTACTAGGCATACCTACGAATGTGTGTGATGCTGCATTTATAATTTTTTGGAGTGCTTTCCATTGGGAAACAAAAAATTATCATAGATAATATCCCAACTACAGGTTGTTGGGGTGAGGAAGCGAAGGGTTTCGTGCGTGACATCGACCGTCGTCTGACGGAAAGAGGCTGCGATCCGCGCTGTGGTCCAAAGGTTGTCCATCGCCATTCAGCGTGGCAATGCTACCAGCTTGATGGGCACCTTTGGCCCAGGGGCAACCAGGGGTATACTTTTTGACGACGTTGTTACCGAATAATAATTTATATTTAACTAGCTGATGCCTGCGACTTCGGACGCGTGGATTAAAATCCCGTGTGAACTCATCAATTTTCCGGGATGAAAGTAGTCTATGTCCTTCCCCGGGATATAAGCTAACTGTGTACCAAATTTCATCAAAATCGGTTGAACGGTTGGGCCGTGAAAAGCTAGTAGACAGACAGACAGACCGACAGACAGACACACTTTCGCATTTATAATATTATTTAGTATGGATTTTAGTTTTAGTTTTAAGAACCTACAGGTCCTGCATTTTATGCGTTGATGCATATGATGCTCTTGCATAATATGCATCAACGCAATTTACTTTATTTACGCATTATACTGAGCTGTACACCCATTTGGAGTGGTGTCACAGACGAAAATCTTACATTTGTATTATGTATTTTATATATTATTTGATATGTTTGTATCTGTGACACCGACAACATGTAAGAGCATTTACTTACTTTCTTTTTTCTTTCCTTATATTTCACTAGCGACGTATAACAAGAACTTGAAACGAGTTGGCGAGCAACCACCACGCCCAAAGTTTTTGTAATAAGACACATTTTTTTAAATTCAGATACAAGTTAGCCCTTGACTGTAATCTCACCTGGTGGTAAGTGATGATGCAGTCTAAGATTGAACCGGGCTAACCTGAAAGGGGTATGACAGTTTTTATTAAACCCATGCCCCTTTTGGTTTCTCCACGGCATCGTACTGGAACGCTAAATCGCTGGGCGACACGGCTTTGCCGGTAGGGTAGTAACTAGCCACGGCCGAAGCCTCCCACCAGACCAGACCAGACCAAAAAATTAGAAATTATAAAATTCTCACTAATAAGACCACAGCGCTTACCACTGCGCCAGGAAGGTTAACTTGTCATTGATTCTAGTATTACCATGTGTGTTAAATAAGTTAGAAGTTACCTTATCATAAGGGTGGGTACAGGAGAGAGGACGGCAGCCTCCAACTCCAACGTCGATAGACTAGAGGCGTACCCGTTGCTGAAGTTTAGAACGTGGTTAGCAGTGAAACTTGGTACCTGCAATAAAGACAATGTGAAGTAACTCAATTTAATTATGTAACTTTGCTGCTTATTATAAGCGTGCAGGGCGTAGAGGCACAAACGCACTGCTTACACTAGTCGAAATAGTTTGTTATTGCGATGAAAAAACAAAACGATCATTAAGCTGAATTACGTATCACTTGCTCTCTTCCTTGAACAGCTAATAGACGTTTAATGGACATGACCAAAGAAAGTGAGAATGCGATGTCGTAGGTACAGCGAAGGATAGACTGATGCCGAGTTCTTCAAAAATGGATTTGTAGGTCCGGAATTGATTCCAAGATACTTAACGTTCTATCATATCAATACAATGTCTATCAAGAACACCTTTTATTATTTTCTTCTCACTGTCACTGGGTCCATGTCTCCAAATGGTAGAGGAATATGAGGAGCACAAGCGCTCTGACTAGGCGAGTGGCTTTGGTTGTTTCGGTTCCTCTATACATTATATTCTGTAATTTATCCATGGTAGACCTAGATAATATCTTACGGCAATCTAGGGGTTAAAATTACCTACTTTTGGAAAAGTGAAACTATTATTAGTAAGATAGGGAAACTCACCATTTGTTCATTGACGTACCACGTGATGTTAGCAGCTGGCAGAGAAGGCGGCGAAGTACAGTTCGCCCTGATGTGATCTCCTCCGATGTATGACATCCGATCCGATGTGACATTTGGGCTCAGCAATGGGGGTTCTGTAGACAGTGAGACTTCTTTTATTTTTGTTATTTTTATAGTGTTTTACCTACAGTTCAAGTCACAGTACAGTCGCTTCAGTACTGAGTGAACATACATATCACAAATTTCGTCACTGGCAGCAAGCGTGCCGTAGCTTAGTTGTTAGAGCGTTGGGCGCAATCCCAGGAAACGCGGGTTCCATTCCTGCCGGTCCGCAATTTTTTATATGTGTTTAAAATTAATGAGACTTCTTATTAACGGAGCTGATATTTACATTGAGGAACTTATAAAAATTAACTGATTCCCGTGTTTCGGAATCAAAAGTTATATTTTCAGACACAAACACCCTGCGGGAGTAAATTAATTCTGATTTGACAGGAGCAAATTTTATATACGTGTTTAGCAGACTATAAACTAAATAATAAATACTTCTTATGAAGCCAATTAACATGACCCTAATTAGTCAATTACATTATTACAAACTCGTTAAACAAGTTAATAATAACTGTATTACAGTCATCATTCATCGCTATCCTCATACATCAGTCCACTAGATCCCAGCACCTACAGTATGGCCTGAATTTGACGCAAAAACTGAAAGCAAAGGCTGGAAAAATAAATAAACCAAGCTTTTTTTATTTTATAAAAAGGTAAACGCACTCAAAACAAGAGCGTTGGAGAAAAAATGAAAATAATATATTACTGATGCATAAAAAGCTTTACTTATGTGTTTTATGCTAAATTAGTTTAAAATGAGTGTCGTTAGGAAATATTAATAAAGATAGTATCCCCATAAAGTGCGGTACTATATTTGAGCGATGGAAAAAAATTGTAGTAGATAATATAACACCCATATTTTAACTACAATCATGTAATTATTGTACTTGTACCACTTATTTGATAGTGGATTCACATTTGAACTGCGATTAATAATTTTAAATTTGTTGATTTTAGCATTTAAAAGAGTATAGAGCGGAGTCAAACACTCGGCGCGGCGCAGGCGATTAGGAGTAAATATCCATCACTAGTAAAAAACTACTAGACAAGTAAGAAAATTATGTGATAGGCGTAAACGACAAATATTTTTAAATTTTTAACACAAAAATATATTTCTGCAGAAATTACTATATTTTTATGTTAAAAAATTTAAAATATTTGTCGTTTACGAATTGTGACGTCATTAATCGCTTTCTATACAGCGTGACGTTAATAATTAATTATGTTAAAATAAATAAAATCATGATTTTTTTAGTCTGTCTATCTGTCTGCTAGCTTAACACGGCCCATCCGTTTAATCGATTTTGACGAAATTTGGTACAGAGATAGCTTGTATCCCGGGGAAGGACATACTTTTTATCAAAAAGTTCCCGCGGGTCGTTAAAAACCAAAACTTACGCGGACGAAGTCATGGCATCACTTTGTTTTAAATATGTTTTTATATGTTAATGAAAACAATACTTAATATATTAAAGAAAAATATCTTTGATTTGAACGCTTTACGTGTAAAACAATCCTTAACTCTATTATACAATTTCAATATACAATTTTAAAAAATACCTTAAATATGAGTCTTTCATTGAAAAAACCCTCTTAATCCGATTCCGACAAACGAACCGAGCAATAATTTCATGCGAATGTTATTGCAACAAACAAATATTTAAGTGCTTTTAGGCATTCAGATTTATTGAAAATGAACGAGAATAAATTACTATTCTATAACCTCATCATATTTTTATAATAATTATGATTTATTTTGAACATTTTTTTTGAACATGTTATGAAATGTTCAATAGAATTTGCAGAAAAGCAATACTTTGAATAATTCATGCTGCCTTTATTTGAATCAATTAGTAATAAATACGTATTATTTTATTGTGCCTAGATTTGCGGACCATCACAATTTAGAAAGGTTCAATATTAGGTAGGTACGTTGTAAATATTATAAGTTCCTACCTACCATGACTGTTATTGGATGCACTTGATGAAAAGCGATAAGCGCATAGAAGATGCTGCTCTACGCATCTTTTCTTGGCTTGAAGGTATTTACCCACTTAAATTATAAATACACGATTTCTTTATATTATACTAGAGGATGCCCGCGACTTCGTCCGCGTGGATATAGGTTTTTATAAAAACCCGAGGGAACTCTTTGATTTTCCGGGACAAAAAGTAGTCTTTGTCCTTCCCCGGGACGTAAGCTAACTCTGTACCAAATTTCATCAGAATCGGTTAAACTGCTGGGCCGTGAAAAGCTAGCAGACAGACAGACAGACAGATACACTTTCGCATTTATGATATTAGTATGGATTACTTTCGTGATTCATGCCTATTTTTATTTATTTCCATTTTTATTATATTGGAAAAACCTACAATGCCTTTTATTTAGAAAAAGTAAACATTTTTCAGATCGTTGCGTTTCCCACAATTTTTGCAATTTTTTGAGTGTACCATGAGTTTTTCTTATTTTAAAATATTTAACCAATATTTCACTATGTTAGGTATATATGCTTACTCTATTCATCGACACAGAGCCCACACCGAAATTTCCACCCTTTTCGGGGAATCCTTTATTAGGGTTGCTGAAATATTGCATATTCACAACGCAGCTGGCATTTTGTCGAGGCAATGCGCAAACACAAACGGTACGATTTCAGCCCGTCGAAACAGAATCTAAAGGCTTTGAATGAGAGGTTTTTACATCTACATAAAATTACCAAAATGGATATAGGTATAGACAGATCATATAACTTATTAGGCATATTGTTAGTTTTTAGGGTTCCGTACCTCAAAAGGAAAAACGGAACCCTTATAGGATCACTTTGTTGTCTGTCTGTCTGCCTGTCTGTCAAGAAACCTACAGGGTACTTCCCGTTGACCTAGAATCATGAAATTTGGCAGGTAGGTAGGTCTTATAGCTGGCATTAGGAGAAAAATCTGAAAACCGTAAATTTGTGGTTGCATCACACAAAAAAAATAAAATTGTGGTCATAAACTAATAATTAGTATTTTAAATTTTCGAAGTAAGATAACTACATCAAGTAGGGTATCATATGAAAGGGCTTCACCTGTGCATTCTAAAACAGATTTTTATTTATTTTTATGCATCATAGTTTTTGAATTATCGTGCAAAACGTCGAAAAAATACGACTGTGGTACAGAACCCTCATTGCGCGAGCCTGACTCGCACTTGGCCGGTATTTTTGTCAATATCAAGCCCGCTTCATCATCATCACAGTTTAGTTAGTGGTTATATTATGGTTTAGTTTATTTAGCTACTAGCTGATCCCCGCGGCTTTGCCCGCGTAGATTTAGGTTTTTAAAGATCCCGTATAGCCTATGTCACTCAGGAATAATGTAGCTTTCTACTGGTGAAAGAATTTCAGTATCGGTTTTCAGTAAATTTCATTTCATTTCAGTAAATTCAGTATGTTCAGTATGTTGTGTATTTCAGTATGTTCAGTAGTTCCAAAGATTACCCCCTACAAACAAACTTAACGACATTATTCCACTGTCTATTTGTTCGTTCTCTCCCTAGCATTAAGGTTGTCTGGAAGAGATCGCTATTTAGCAATAAGACCGCCTTATTATACCTACTTTGTAAGATTTTTTTTGTCACCTGGTAATTTATGTTTTGTGGTACAATAAATAATATACATACAAACATACACCATGATCATCCATCACTGGCATACTCTTAGTACGGGTCTCTTCTCAGATTGAGAGGCTAGCCCAGGGCGAATCGGCAGTTTTCACACACCTTTGAGAACATTATAGAGAAACCCTAAGGGATGCAGGTTTCCTCACAATGTTTTCTTTCACCGTTAAACAAGTATTTTAATTGCATAGCTCATAGCTCCAAAAAGTAAGCGTTACGTGTCCGGGATCAGAACCCTGACAATCCGAATGGAAGGCCGACGTCTTAATCACTAAGGTATCACTGATCCATCACCTTGCTTGTAGAACACATTTGAAATTTTTTTACCATGTGACCCTGTGGCATGTCACAATGTCGCATTTTATTGGTCTAGCGTAAAAAAAGCTTTAGCTAGTACTTGCAGTACAAGAAACTTAGGAAATATGCCACACTAAAGCGCCCATCACAGACACGAGCGTGGCGCATATTTTTCTATCGCCTGAGGATAATAGTCTAGCAACCACAGCAACACAATGCGACATTAAAACATGCCACAGGGCTGCATGGTACACTAATTAAAAATGTAGCAAGAATTATCGCCAGACTGACATTAATATTCCCAACTCTACAGCACGAAGTTTCGGCATGAAACAGATTGCTTCTTCTGGCTGCAAAATAATTTTTCCATTTGTAGCATGTCGCATTGTCGCATGTTATTGCTTCAAGATAAAATCACTTTAAAAAAATGTTCAGTATTCTTTATGATAGCTATAAAATACTTAAATGTTCCCAAAAGCCGCTAAGAAGAAGCAACCGTAGCCAATGGGCGCCTAGTTTTACTCTACTCTGTAGTATACTTACTCATGCTATCAAAAACTTTCGTTCATATTCCCGGTTTATTTTCTGGATTATCATCATGCAGGCTCTCACTGCAAACTTTAACTTTGCAGCTTTAACGACATCATTATAGTTTTTTGCAAGTCATCTAAGTTTTATTACATGAAGTTGAACTTTAAAACTCAAATTATTTAAAACATAAAATTATGAGACTTGACCAGGATTAATAACATAGTAAGTCAAGCTTCTTGATTTCAGATTACAGAAATAGTACTAGTATCGAAAATATCTTATTGAAAAAGGACCCTGGGAAGATGGGTTCAAAACTAGTCGGGCTAACGTCGACTAAACAAGTATAGCCGGGTGAGAGATATTATATATATAACGTTAAAATAGTATAGAAAAGTTCTTTATTAAAATATTTTTTTACCATTTCGATCGTTACGTACAACTTACATTTTATTTTTATGTGTGGACTTCATGAAACACAGACGTATTTTTTACACATACTTTTTGCACATTGTGTGAATAATAATTATATATATTTACTAACTGTATTATAATATTATGATGCCCGTGATTTCTTAATTTCTTCCACATGAATTAAGGTTTTTCAAAATTTCGTTGAATTAAGTCATTTACCACGATCCGTTATCAAAAATAACATACCTATCAACTGCATTTTTTGTAAATACAAATGAAATGGCTATATCAAAAATATTAAGATTTTTAGGCATGCTTCGCTATTAAATATTACTTAATACCGCTTGGCTATGAGTTTAGGCAGGCACGCAATCAAATTATGAAAATCAACAAAATACAGTCTAGGTAAACAAAACAACAAAGAAAAACCAGCAAAATTGAGGGTACCGCCAAAATTTCAGTAGTTATTATTCCGTGCATTGTTAAAGGGCGCGCCGAGGCGGAAAATATTCATAATTTAGTAAAACAAACTGGATTAACAACGGTCCCTAAACGCAAACTTTGCTCGCATGTTTACGAATTGGAAAAAGGTTCAAGGTCGTTCACACCGACGTTCCCCCGTAGAATAAATACCTCAGCATTTATTCTATAAAAGGAAACTGTTAGGGTTAAAAGCTTTATTCCGTTTTATTCTGATTGCTTTTGGTAAGTTTGGGACTCTTTGTTTAGGCGTTGAAAGAAAATACACACGTTTGTCTGGCGGCTGCATATTATTATTTGTATATCATTGGTCTATCTTTTGTTAGTATTGTTTTGTGTATCATATTTTGTCCGTCTTGCTTCCATAATTTTATTGTAAAGTAGATGATCCCGTGACTTCGTATGCGCGGATTTAGATTTAAAAAATCTTGTCGGAACTCTTTGATTTTCAGGAACAAAATGCATCTTAATCGGTTTAGAAATCTTGGAGATTTCGGTGTAGGCACATTTGTAGAAAAACACAATTCCTCCTTTAGTGAAAATCGGTTAAAAAGTAGCCTATGTCACTCCTTGGTTAATCCTCTACTTGTCTGTGAAAGTCCCGTCAAAATAGGTTTAGCCGTTCCGATGATTAGCCCGTTCAAACAGACAGACAGACAGACAAAATTTTTAACAACATGTGATTCAGTTATGGTACAGTACAAATAACCATTATGTGCTCAATATGAGGTAATTAGGTCGAAATTACAGGCAGAGACTTCAATTTTATTTATTAGTATGTATAGAAGTATCTATAGATAAAGATAGTATAGACGTTACAAACTTAAGTTTTTTCTTACTACGTCGTATAAAAGCAATACTATGAATAAACAAATTGCTAATTCGCCATTCCAGAGGCTTTAAATGACCTGTGCATACTAAATCTTACGCTTCGCTTCGGCTTTTGATTTGTTGACGTAATTTTCGTTTCACGGAACATTTCAAGTATTAATGGCTTGCGAACGCCTCATTTTAGGGGATCGAGATTTTGCTTTGTGCCCTTTTAATACCTAACGTAGATTGTTTACATAAACAATTTTTTTCTACCACTTAGGTAAGTAGGTAGTAGGTACCTATATGTTTTAAGCTACTTAATACGTTTGCGCTTGACGACAATCAAAGCCTTTTTTAAATAAAAATGGCGAGCAATCGTGCCGGCGGGTCACCTGATGTTAGGTGATTAGATTACCGCCGCTCATGAACATTTGCAGTACCAAAGCGTTGCCGGCCTTTAAGAAATTTGTTGGTCCGCCCCTTGAATAACCCCATGGTGTAATCTAATGGGAACACCGCCGAAGGCAGTTGATTCCACGGTGTGCATAAGTGTGCAAAAATGGATCTGGCACAACGGGCGGTCGAAGTGCACCAGACACCCAGAATGAATGAAAGTAACGAAAAAGTACCATCAACCGTAAAGAAACAGCAGTATCTAAGTATAATTCCACAACAGGTTATGATGGTAATCGGGGTAGGGACGCCCCGCACACTCGCATAGCCCCCGTGCTAACCCGGTGTGGGATAGCGCGGGTGACGTGCGAGTATGCTAGGCGTCCCCCCCGCCTCATAACCCAATTGCAATCTCACACAAACATAAGCCAAACGGTCTTCATGAAATAAAACATAGGTACCGATAAAACTACAGAAGGTAACTCACCAACTACTACCATTTCTGCCGCCTTGATGTCCGTGTGGAACAGCGGCGCATCAGCCGACACCTCGCACTGGTACTCCCCGGTCAGAGTCCGGTCCACTTCCGTCAACACCACCCGGTTCTGATCTGATGCTGCTACCTGATCAAAAGTAAATATGGGGGCGTCCATAAATTACGTGAGATGTTTAAGGGGGGGAGGGGGTTGAGTCAAATCTCATCTAATCTAATAAACCAACAAACTACACACTTTCGCATTTATAATATGGGTGGTGATGTCATAAGGGAACTTGCTTGCCGGTGAGTTCTTCATAATGTTTTCAAATGTGTATAAAGTCAAGGTGCTGGAATGGCGACCTCGCACCGGAAGGCGAAATGTTGGAAGACCCTCCACTAGGTGGACGGACGACATCAGACGAGCCGCAGGGGGCCGCTGGATTCAGGCGGCGCAAGACCGTGGGTGTGGAAGTCCCTACAAGAGACCTATGTTCAGCAGTGGACGTCTATCGGTTGATGATGATGATAATGATGATAAAGTCTGGTAACCCACAATTGGCTTGCGTGGCGGACTTTCTCTAAGAGGAGACTTGAGAACTTATCGAGTTTTGGTAGTTCGTAAATCAATACTCACATCAACTTTAATTTCAGCAACAGGAAACACTTTAGTAGCGGGCGACTCCTTTGGCACGTATCGATAGAACTCAATCATGTTCCTGTACCAGCGTATCGAGTACAATTGCGCCCCTTCCAACTCGTATGTACACATGAGTTCGGCGTCTCGGCCTGTTAGGACCGCTTTGGGGACGTGGATTTGAAGAGACTTGAGAGTGTCGACGGTGCCTGGGAACAAGTAATCAAACTATTAACTAGGACTCGATCCGTGGGGGATTGCGTGTTTACTATTCTACTGTGTTACGAATAATTGGGGAATAGGACAGTAGGTAGTTACGTGAGGGCACAGTCCGCAGGGTGTGAAATATAACAGTAGGTAAATAGGTATCGTTACGTGATATCTAGAAATCTACGACCTCCCTGGCGCAGTGTAAGCACTATGGTCTTATTAGTGGGAGGTCCCGGGTTCAATTCCTGGCAGGGGTTTAGAATTTTATATTCTAAATTTCTGGTCTGGTCTGGTCTTCAGCCGTGACTAGTTACCGGCAAAGCCGTGCCGCCAAGCGATTTAACGTTCCGGTACAATGCGCGTGGAAACCAAAGAAAGGGGCATGGGTTTAATGAAAGCTGCCATACCCCTTATCTAGGTTAGCCCGCTCCCATCTTAGACTGCATCTTCATTTACCACCAGCTGAGATTGCAGTCAAGGGCTAACTTGTATCTGAATAAAAAAAACTCTAAGGAAGCGCAAGCTTTGCTGTGTAGATGATTAACATGCAGGATTCAATTCAATTAAATTTATTTCAACAAAAATGTTCGTGACTCCAAACTCTGTGGTGCGTACAGCAGACTCGACTCGGAAAATAATTAATAAACTTGGCACAGAGCCTCTAGGCCAATTTTTCAAAATACATCCCATTCTGGATGAATATCAGTTATCACTATCATCTTCTTTTGCTTTAATATTAAGCAAGTGAACATGATCATGCTGTTTTAATATTGTAAGTTGTACCTATACAATTCCTTTTTGCAGCTTTTATAACGCTTTCCATATAAAATTCCAAGAAAGCGTTGTCGCATTGGTTGGGCAGAAAGACTTGACACCTCGTGTGTTTCGTTTGTTTAACTATACCTATATTATATATATAGTACCAAGAACACATAAGGTTAAAAGGTTAGGAAGGTCATAAGGTAAAGAAAACGAGAAGAAAGTAAATACTTTCTATTTTATGACAGCTCATTAGAAGTTCGGTCATAACGCTAAACGAGGGGTGCTTGTTATCGCTACTTTTTGTTCAAATCTTAAAATCTTGTGTACTTATAAATGCCTGGTAGGATACTTTGCGATTTATCTATACCTAGATTAAACTGATAGCTATTATGACGTAGACATCTGCTAAGAAAGGATTTTTGAAAATTCAACCGCTGAGCTACGGAATCCGTGAATTCACAGATAAGTAATGCACAAACGCCCTAAGGCGGTAAAATAGGGGTTGAAATTTGTATTGTCCATGCGGACGGAGTCGTGGGAATAAGCTAGTCCTGCATAAACATGATGACACAAGTCTTACACGCACTTGACTAGTTTTGTTACTTTTGGAAATCTTCCTTTGATACCCATATTTAAAGTCTGATAAGCCTTATTTTTTACTTTAGCACTTTGAAAGGCAGGGAAAGTAAATATCTAGTTTATAGCAGCTCGTTAGAAGTTCGGTCGTAAAGTTAAACGACAGCCGCTTGGTTATCGCTTCTTTTGCTGAAATCTCCAAGTTAATAGTTGAGTTATGATTGCCTGGTGCTTTCACTTTGTAGGGACTTTATAAAGCGCAACGAACGTACCGACGCTTTCGCACGCGTTAGTAAAATAATTATTAATATACTTAGACCGGTACTACAGACTAGGGGTGTTACGAATATTCGCATCCGCATCCATTAATGCGGAGTTTTTACGGATGCGGATTCATATTTGCAACAAGTTGCGACCTGCAGGGAAAGTGGGCGGTCCTGAGTGGGGCGTGCCTCGCGCGTGTTTGATAGTTGATATCTTCATACGCTAACTGACCAATCAAAAAGTGTACAATGTTACCCCACAGGGGTGTTACGGATATTCGCATCCGCATCTGCAAATGCGGAAAATTTGCATTAATTCAGACATCCGCATTCGCATTTCAAAATATTGGCTACACCTGCTACAGACCAGCGTTTTTTTTGTTCGTATTATACGTTCAATTTGGCATATTATGGTTTGAGGGAACATATTAAATGTTGAACTCGTAGCTCAATGCGTTGTGAAGCTAAAATAGCAGAGCAAATAGTTCGAAAAACCGATAGACGTTGGGATCCCAACTCCCAAGGTGCTACAATGGCAACCTCGCACCTACTTGAAAGCGCAGCATTGGAAGACCCCCCACTAGATGGACAGACAAAATCAAACGAGTCGCAAGGAGCTATTGGATTCAAGCGGCGCAACATCATGGTGGTCATCATCGGTTCAACATCCATTCAGTTGCAAAATGACCGATCGCTGATGTTAAAAGCATCGTGTCTGCTATGACCCTGATGAACGGCACGTGCGGATGAGCTGGTGTGCTAAAGGCGTAATTTTTTTTATTAAAACTTCTTAAGAGCTTTTTATAAAATAAATGACCATCCTTTAGAAAATCTTATACGCTGCAGTTGAAAAGACCTCACGTGAAACAAAAAGCAATATCCATCGTGCTCAATGATGCGTCCAGCATTCTAAGCGGAGCTTATCTATTTTGGAAAGAAAAGAATAAATCTAGAGAGGAAATATTATTTTGTTGTCTTTATATACCAAGAAATAACGTAAGTAGGTCATTAAAAGTGACACATTTTTAAGTTATAAGTAGGTACCTATAGAAAGATGATAACTGGTATGTAGGCTTTTAAAACAAACACTTACGTGTTTCATGATTTTTGGAAATTCCACCACCCCTCATCAATTTTCAAAAATTCCACTTCAAGCTTAGCCCGGGCGAGTCAGTTACTACTAGGTATGCAAGGTGTTGGATAATATCCGTAAAATCCCGGTAAACTGAGGTTAGGACCGATGATGTGTTGATGTACGAATAAAATAATGAGCCTCGTAGAGTATATGAATTTGTTTAAAACTCCAATGTAACAGCCCTGTTAACAGCTGATCGCGAAAACGAACGTTTAACAACTTCTGTGAACTCGAAGGGTCGTTCAAACGTTTTTCAAGTAGCGGCTACAATGACGGAATCTATGGCACTAATAACTATTTGGTAGGCACTACCTACATAGGTACCTACCTCATTTTGTCATGTTATATTATGATTCAACAAACACGCTGTATTTACCTACATTCAAAGTAGGTAAATCAAAATGGGTTATACACAACATAATATCATCAATCATCAATACTTATAATAAAACTGTAACAGGTCAAATTCTGTACATTGAAGATATTTTGAAATTTTTTTTTCGAGGGCACTCTATAATCGATACTGAACCCAAAACTGTAATTTTTTTCATTTTTGTCTGTCTGTCTGTCTGTCTATCTGGCTGTCTGTCTGTCTGTCTGTCTGTCTGTCTGTATCACGGCCGCGCATCACGCTGAAACTACTGAATGGATTCCAATGAAACTTGGTACGATTTGAGGTCATACTATGAGGAAGAATATAGGATACTTTTTATCCCGAAATTCAGCATGGTTCCCGTAGGAGAGGGGATGAAACTTAAAATTTATACTGAGTGTAATTCATTAACGCGTAGTCCGATTTCATTCATTCTTTTTTTGTTAGAAAGGGGATATTTTAAAGATTGTTCCGTAAATATTTCAAGGTCATCGGTTTTTAACCGACTGTCAAAAAGGAGGTGGTTCTTTTTTCTACATCGATGTTTTCGAGGTTTCTGGACCGGTTTGCAAAAGTGTTTTTAAAATCAACAAAAAAAGTTTTCGTGGTGGTCACATAAAAAATTCTGGAATCAACTCCTTAACCCTGATGCTGCAGCGTTACTGCCCGCCTGAGTTATCAAGATTCAGGAAGTGTTCATAGTGAATTCATATTGTAGGTACCAAGCAACGACTTTATTCTCAGACTTCAAGTCCCAACTCCTCAACCCTGATGATGTAGGGTACAGCACTCCTAAACTATAATGTTTCAGTAACTGCGGATGATGTAAAATTAATTTAGGTACCAAGCATAGGCTACATCATTGAACTTCGGATCCTAACTCCTCAATCCTGATGCTGCAAAGTACTAAAGTCCTAAATCGTGGGGATTTTAGAATTTCTGATAGTGAATTGATATTTTAGGTATCAAGCAACGGCTTCACTGATTGGGAGTGTCATACTCCCAGTCCGAAATACTCCACCCGAGCGAAGCCGGGGCGGGTCAGCTAGTTCAAAATAAAAAACGGCATTCATAATTTTAAATTAAGTTCCCTCACTTAAATAAAATTAGTTCCGTTCCCACTTTTTTTCAACAAAGCGCCACGTTTTTACCACGTGAATCCACATAATTCTTGTGAGATAATTAATATGCCAGAGCGAGTAACAGCCCCGTTATATAAAGATAAAACGTGCGATATCTTATTTTATTACGGCACGAGTTAGAAAAAGGATTTAATTTCCGACCTAAAAATGTGAAAATAAATCTAGAGTGAAATGTATGCAGGTATATATTTTTAACTGAATTGCTAACGGTCTATTAATACTAATAGTAAAATTTTGTGAGTTTGTAGGTAGAAGGTAATCTCCGGAACTAATAATCTGATTCTGAAAATTCTTTCTGAAATGAATATGGGTGGTTCAGATAGTTATAAATAAAGTAGGAATCAATTTTGTAGAACGAAAATCTTTCATTCATTTAAAAATTAATATTTATGCGTTCGTTCGATACTTACTTACTAATGGCTAGCGTTCACGTACCTACCATTCATTCGATTGAGTTGAAATTTCGTACAGTTGTTGTTGATACTTGAGTAAAGGTTTCTTACAATACAATCAACGTATGAACTCATACCAGGCATAAGCTAGTGATGTATAAACATTTCATTATTTATAGTAATATGTATGTCCACTCAGTACTGAAGCGATTGTTTATGCCATCTAGTAGCGACACTTTTGCAGCTATCAAAACTACTTTCAAAAGCCCATATTACAATGCAGCTCTTTGAATGAGAAACGATATATTATTTGCTTTTTACTATATTTTTTATAGTGTTTTACACTTTTTTGTCTACACTTCCAGGAAATTTCTAAATAATTTAAAATATTACATATCAAAAATGGCATATTATTTATTATATTGACTCAGACTCGCGCTCTGACTCAACATATTATGAGCACGACTTTAACATGTAAATTCCCATAATTCTTGCGGGAAAATTAATATGCCAACGTATGAAACAGTCACGAGTATGTATTATGAAGGAAGAACGGGCGATGTTTTAATTTTAAACCCAGAGCTAACTTAGTAGAAAATATTACAAGGATTATAACAATATTCCACATAACTCTAAAAGGATTTTATTTCAATTCCATACATTAAACAATAATATATAAAATATGATTTTTAGGGTTCCGTACCTCAAAAGGAAAAACGGAACCCTTATAGGATCACTTTGTCTGTCTGTCTGTCTGTCTGTCGGTCGGTCAAGAAACCTAAAGGGTACTTCCCGTTGACCTAGAATCATAAAATTTGGCAGGAAGGTGAATCTTATAGCTGGCATTAGGGGAAAAATCTGAAAACCGTGAATTTGTGGTTACATCACACAAAAAAAAATTGTGGTCATAAACTAATAATTAGTATTTTCAATTTTCGAAGTAAGATAACTATATCAAGTGGGGTATCATATGAAAGGGCTTCATCTGTGCATTCTAAAACAGTTTTTTATTTATTTTTACGCATCATTTTTTTTTTTTTTTTTTTAGTTTTTTAATTATCGTTATGTGGCGGTTACCACAATAGAAAACTAGATGGCGCTGTTCAAGACATAACCGTCGGCCCAGCTGGCGCTACCGAGCACAACCAACCGCTCGGTGGGAGATCTCCCCTTTGGTACGGTCGAGCCTGCACACCGCTCCCGTACATTGGTGACCCCGACGTGATCAAGAATGGTCGCACACTTCAACAACCGACGAAATCAAGAATGGTCGCACACTACAACAGCCGACGTCATCGAAGATCAACCGCACGCCGCCGCACTCCGCACTGCGCACTCAACGTGATCAAGGGTGATCGCATACACCGCAACACCTTTGGATCACACACCGCAAGCTGACGTCTCCTCCAACTCCAAGTCTACAAGCAGCAACAGCAAGCACATCGAGGCCTGTAAGACGGATGTAGCCACAGCTTCGGGGCACAATGGCTCTGCACTCCATCACCAGCTACAAGCGTCCTGGTCTACCGCTTCTCTGGATGGTTAGCAGCCATTGCCCTTCACACGCCTTCACGCTACAACGCCACCTCTCTTCACTGCTTCACACTACGCGTTCGTCTCGGAGGGGAGTGATGATAGCCGTTTTCTGTGCGTCTTCTTGACTAGCCATTGGTATCCAGTAGTATGCCATTTTGAGGTCGAGTTTTGAAAATATCCTCTTCTCATGCAGTGAGTACGTGAAGTCTTGAATGCGTGGGATTGGGTAACGATCTGGCTGAGTTACTGCATTCAAGCGTCTGTAGTCGCCGCACACGCGTAGTCCGCCGTCTTTCTTCTTGACTACGTGCAAAGGACTCGCCCATGGGCTCTTCGAAGGTCTGCATATGCCCAACTCCACCATGCGTTCAAATTCAGCTTTTGCAGCGTTGTATTTGTCGGGCGGCAGAGGGCGGGCGCGAGCAAAAAGTGGAGGCCCCGTCGTCTCAATGTGGTGAACTACGTCGTGCTTGGCTGGCTGCTTCAGTGACATTGGGCGTAGGACGTCTGGATATTGCTTCAAGATCTCGTGGTAGTCTTGGTCGGTGCTCACGATGCGGATGGATTCGGCGGATGTTGAAACTTCGATTGCGTCGACAGCGAGCTTCGTTACGTCATCGATCAACTTTTTCTTATGCAGGTCCACGAGAAGTTTGAAATGTCGAAGAAAGTCTGCGCCCAGGATGGATGTCTTCACGTCAGCGATGATAAATGTCCACGTGAAGGTTCGTCGTAATCCCAGGTTGAGCGTGATGGTCTTTTCGCCGTAGGTACATATCGGTGTATTATTTGCAGCGTAAAGCTTGTATGTACTTGTTGTATTTCTCTTCATCTTTGGTGTAGCAGCCCACACCGATATGTCTGCGCCAGTGTCCACGAGGAAACGTTCATTTAAGTCGCGATCGTGAACGCAGAGGCGATTGCTTGAGCTGGGGACACCGACGTCCGCCACCGTCGGTGTCGAAGTTAGTTTTCCGAAGGCTTGGTTCTCCGCGAGCAGGGTGATTGGCAGGATCTTGCGTGGTCTCCAAATCTGACGTGGTACCAGCATTCCGTAGTTGCATCGCCAGGCTTCCTTTGATGTTGTCGTGATGATGCTGACCGTGAGCGAGAGCGGTAGCGTGAGTAACGGAAACGTTGATAGCGTCGATTTGGAGGTCGGCCACGTTCTCGTAGTTCGGCGATTTCCAGCGTGAGCTTCTCCAGTTTTGCCAAAATTTCGGAGTTAGTTGACTCGTGGCTACTAGTTGATGGTGCTGCTGGGGTTGGAGTTGATACTGCTGCTACGGTGCCAGTGGAGGTGCTCCCCACGTATTCTGTCATTTTGTCGGCCATTGCTGCGAGAGTGTCGAGCGATGATTTGTTGTTGATGTGGCGGTTACCACAATAGAAAACTAGATGGCGCTGTTCAAGACATAACCGTCGGCCCAGCTGGCGCTACCGAGCACAACCAACCGCTCGGTGGGAGATCTCCCCTTTGGTACGGTCGAGCCTGCACACCGCTCCCGTACAGTTAAAATGTCGAAAAAATACGACTGAATTACGGAACCCTCATTACGCGAGCCTGACTCGCACTTGGCCGGTTTTTTACTATCCCACTGATTCCCTGATAAAATTCATAAGAAGGTGGTGGTAATGGTTCCCGGAACTGAAATGATTTGTCTTTTATCTGACAGTTTGGTTAATCTAGTGGTATTATGCCTAGGGCAACCGACAAGGCGTATTCCTATTGGACAAGCAAGATAAGCAGCTCCTAATGTCCGATTTTAGATTTTAGATTTGTAGCGGACGGATGTTTAAAAATAGATAAAAACCCTAATTTATACATCGATCCATAATTTCCACAGCACGTTTTATTCCACGGTATTGCGCCAAACAACGCGGCAAACAAAGAGATAAAAGCTTTTTAAATCTCCAAATTTATGGTTTGTTTGTGCAAACGGAATACTATTTGGGATATGGACGTTTATACTATACGATCCTGTCACGATCGCATCGAAGAATAAATTGTGGAAACTCCGCGGAGAAATTGTTTTCAGATTTTGTAAATATTTTGCATGCACGTGGAAGAAATGATATTTTGTCATTATCGTATACCGACGCAAACTTCTGAACCGCATCCATGCCACCGATAATAGTAAAAGTAACCAAACATTTAAGTATTTTGCTTAAAAAAAATTGCAGGTTTTATTAGCAGTAGCTACTTTAACGTAAATTGTTTTTAAATCTTTTATTCCGTTCTAGGAAATAAATAATTAAATGGTGACCTGCGTAGTATTTATTGAGGGCCGTGATGCCTTCACATTAAGCAAAAGTAAAGATTTTTTTTGAATAATAATGACATACGATTCAAGTTCGAGTGTGATTTCGACTCATAGGTTCCAACGACATCGCATTGCAACGCATTGTCTATAAAAAAAGCTGCAAGGCAGACATTTTGTCGCACTAATAGTGCTGAGGCTACTATTGTTCCAAATAAAAATAAAAATGTTTTTAATTGCACGTCGCATCGTGTCGTAAAATTAAAAAAAACCTCTAGCTAGAGTTTGCGGCCCGATATTATTTTAATACGGCCCGAACGGAGCATGCTTTATGCAAACTCACGCGTTTGATTACTATTGGGCTAGGTAGTGGAAAGTTATAGGTATATAAAATATAATAGTTTGAGCGGGGAGGTTTTATACGGGTACTCCATATTATATTATGATTTCATGAACGCATATGATTTCATATTTTGCACGCCATACATAAATGGCAAAATGTGAAAAGGACCATCTATGTATGTACGATCATTTACTACTCACATTTAGCAAAATTAAATGATTTCATTTCATTTCATTTCATTTCATTTCGTTTCATTACATTAAGTAGTATGAAAACATCTTACTTTAAACTTTTTATTGTTTTCTCAGCCCTCATAACAATGAAATGAAAAATAGCTCACTGAAAAACATAAAACATACAAGTTTTTCAAACACAAAAGGCTTAGAATTTTATAAATTTAAACCTTAATTTTCGTCATGTCATGTTTGAAAAACAAACATCTTCTTTCAATGAAAGAGCGCCTGAATGAAAATGAAAATAATAAAATTTTTAACACAAGCACACTGCGCAGTAATTTGTCGCCATGCATTCTTGTGAACACGACAACACAGTACCTAATGTATTTATGCAGCTTAAATGTGTAAGGTCTCAATGTAACGAAATTGCATCTTGTAAAATTTTATTTATATGTAAATTCTCCGGCGGATATTCGAAATGTTATTTCGTTTTCCAGTCCGCGGGTACTATCGAGTGTTTATGGCTCAGCGGGCACGCAGTAAAGTTGTGCCGATTTATTTCAGTTCACGTATTAACGCATTGGTTATACACAAGTGATTATTGCTTGTTGAATGTTGAGGTATTACTGACGTTTATATTACTGCACAGAAATAATAGCATGTAGGTCACCCTAGGTTCATAAAGCTTTGTTATAGAGAGCTAAATGTTTTGCCACGGCTTTTTACGTGTATAACGTGAATACGGGTTTTTACGGGTTTTTACGAGTAGACATAAGTATATCAACCGTACAACCATCGCATTTCTACTTTAAACTTAAAAAATCCTTTTGATAATTTATCTAGCGATGCTGTTCATTAGTTTATTAGTAAAGATCTGGTAAAGATAGATTTTGAATTAGGCGACCGTGACGCGTCACGCGACACGCAATCGACTGATATGTCCACAAATGCTTTCTTTACATTTCTATGCAACCAGACCAGTATGCCATTATCGTCTTATTGCTGTCACACGTTACGGTCGCGTAGCTCAAAGTCTAGATTTAAGGCTCCCCCACACAGCCGCGTTATTATCGGTCAATAATATCGCTTGCGTTATTGCGATATCTGTTTTCAGTACATTTTGTATTAGGATGGTCATGTAGTTACACACTGCTGCAATGGAAGTAGGACGTATCTCATGAACCGCAATAGGTAGAAGTGAAATTTTGTGTCCATATAATCACTATAACAACCAAGATGGCGAGTTTCAAAATGGTCGCCATGTAAATTAAAAAGTACATAGTGCTATAATCTTGTACGATAGAATAAAGAACCCTTCGTTTGCGAGTCTGACTCGCACTAGGCTAGTGAAAATGAGCTTTTATAGCTGTACTAGGTAAAAAAAGTACGGCTTAAATAAATTTATCAGCAATACTCAATCACATTCACCAATTAACACGTTAGCATGATTGCTTTAATAACATTTATATTTCAGCTGCCCCGGCGAACTTCGTACCACCAAAGTCGATTCAAATTTTTTAATTTTTCCTCTCCGTAAGTACCATCCCATACTTCAAAGAATATAATAAAAAAAGAACTAAGTAGCGAAATCGGTTCAGCTGTTTTCGAGATTTGCGATGACCAACACATTTAGTGATTCATTTTTATATTATAGATTTGCTAACTAGCTACAATTGACATAGCGTAACTAGCGATGATATTGGATGAATACCTATATTATTTATTTTGGGCACAAAATCCTAAATTTATTTTAGAGCCATATTCTATTTTGCATAAAAAAAATAACAATTTCGAAACAGAATAAATCTAAAGCGAGCTTTTGGCAATAAAATCAGTATCGGGTATCGGTAAATAAAACTAAAATCGCAAATATCTGGAACGTGTTCAACGGAATGATTCCAATACTACGGTCTAAGAGCCAGAGCGTGTCAGACCTTCGTTATTTTATAAAAGCTGAAAGTTTCTCAGCATATTGTCCCCAGCACAGGGAGAAACGATCAGTGACTATGAAGTTTGGACCATAGTGGCTTTGGGAGATAACAGGTAATAAAGGTGTAAAAAATCTTACGTCAAAGTATAAAGTCTAATTTTTTATATTTTCTTTGGAATAGTAATAGAAATCACGTCATGTATTGCTAGACACTTAGTATGGTGGCAACCCCTTGCCCGACTGCCCAGGTTTTGGAAAATATAAAAAAATTGACTTTATCTATACTTTGAAGTAAGATTTTTTACTCCTTTATTACCTGTTCTCTCCCAAAGCCATGATCCAAACTTCATAGTCGCTGATCGTTCCTGCCCGTGTTGGGGACAAACTTTCAGCTTTTATAAAATAAAGAAGGTCTGGCACGCGCTGGCTCTTAGTCCATACTATCGTATGCCAAAACACTACAGTTTTTCAAACTGACACCGATAAGAGGAAGTTTCACCCATCACGGGTGAAATATTACGGAAACAATGCTATCTACTCACGAGTTTGACCTATCTCTGAACGTGCAATTTTGTTATTTATCATCGGTTATTCTATTCTTTTTTTATTTATCACCAGACTACAGTTTCCATGTGTTAGCAAAGATTTATTATAAAACTCCAGATTGGCGAATCTTATAAAAATCGTATTTTAAAAAGTGAAGACAAATTTCTGACGCTTGTGTGTGTAACGTGACACATACATACAAAAGACCTACCTACCTGCTTGACAGACAGACAGACAGACGGACGAAAGGACGCACGGACGGACGGACGGAGTATGGATAGTATGGATAATGATGTAGGTATTTTGACATGAGATGATTAAAATAATACCGCTTTATGGCGATACACTATAGGCAAAATAAAAGAGTTTTATATTGCCGGTATTTCACAGGTAGGGACTTTGATAAAAACGCGAGTTGCCTTTTTAGACACATGTGGAAAAACGTCGCTTTTTGGTATAGTTATCCATACTATTTTGGAAAATGCAAAGTTTTTAAAAATCGTGTCACAGTGGGCTTCAGAATTTTTGCAATACTCAGATATAATGACGGATAAGAAATACGGCCTGAACAGTTTTTTTAGTAAAAATAGTGAGAAGAACTAGAACGGGCAGGTGGGACAGTTATCGCCGCTCATGAACATAATATTTTGCAGCACAAGAAGAACTGCATACGTTTCAGGAAATTGTTGACGCGCCCCTAAAAGAACCCCATGCTGAAATCACCGCCGATCGGTGTTGAATATACGCGGACAATTAAAAACTTGCTAATTTTTTAAAAGTCGGTTAAAAACCATACCAACGTATGAATATTTCATAGGTTAGGCAAATAATACCAGTATAATTTATTTATAGTCCTGAATATTTCATATGTACACCACAGTCGCAATGCAGTATAGTGACTAGCGCTGTTTAAACATAACAAGCTGTTAGTTGTTAGGGTTCCGCACCCGAAGGATGCTAACGGGACCCTATTTAGTAATAATAGACAGCCACCGCTGTCCGTCCGCCTTTTTGTTTGACCGTATAGCCGTTTTTTTTATTTATTCAGATATAAGTTAGCTCTAGACTGTAATCTCACCTGGTGGTAAGTTTTGATGCAGTTTAAGATGGGAGTGGGCTAACTTGGAACCATGGCAGTTTTTATTAAACCCATGCCCCTTTGGTTTCTACGCGGCATCGTACCGGAACGCTAAATCGCTTGGAGACGCTCTGCCGGTAGGGTGGTAACTAGCCACGGCTGAAGCCTCCCACCAGACCAGAAAAGAAATTATAAAATTCCAAATCCCTGCCAGGATTCGAACCCGGGACCTTCCACTAATAAGACCACAGTGCTTACCATTGCGCCAGGGAGGTCGTCAGTCGTCCGCGGACTGTATCTCATGCACCGTAATAAGTAGAAAGTTGAAATTTTCTTAGTATCTACTTATGTCTATTGCCTTATAACAACCGATAATAAAAATTTCAAATTGGCCGCAATGCAAATTAAAAAGTGTTATTTCTTGTGCGATGGTTCTGAACCCTTCTTGTGCGAGTCCGACTCGCACTTAACGGGTTTTTAGGGTTCCGTCGTAGCCGAAGGGTGCCAACGGGACGCTATTACTAAGCTGCTGCTGTCCGTCCGTCTGTCCGTCTGTCTGTCAGAGGGATGTATCTCATGAAACGTAATAGAAAATTTCACCAAGCGACGCTATAACTACAATTAGTGAAAAGCTCAAAATGGCCACTATACCTACAAATTAATAAAAATAAAAAAGTGTTATTTCTTGTACGATGGTACAGAGTCCTTCCTATGCGAGTTCAACTCGCACTTGACCGGTTTTTATTTAAACCTCGTGTCACTAAACGAATTTTGGTGCAGACATGAAATTGGTTTTCCACTTTCGACGTTTGCCATCCATTTTATTTCGATAGAGCTCCCCAGTCAGCTCAGCGCGCTGGTAAGATGAGATGACTGTTGAGATACATTACTCTGTGGACTGGTGGTGCTGCTTGTGTCTGATCTTATCTGATCCACGTCTGTTTTATTTACATTTTGCATTAATTTTTATATATTTTTTTTATAATAATTAGAAAGTTTATTAATATTTTACAATAATAATCCATTATTATGTATTAGTATAACTAGCTGCCCTGGCGAACTTCGTTCCGCCTAACAGTCGATTCAAATTTTTTGTCTCCATAAGAACCATCCTCGTACTTCCAGGAATATTATTTAAAAAAAATATAGCGAAATCGGTTCAGCTGTTCTCGAGATTTGCGATGACTAACACATTTAGTGATTCATTTTTATATTATAGATATTACAAATGCTAAAATGTGTAGTGATACCTTTTCAGGGCTCATCTAAATATAAAAAAGAAAAAGGTGTGTGACTGACTGACTGACTGTCTCACTGATCTATCAACGCACAGCTCAAACTACTGGACGGATCAGGCTGAAATTTGGCATACGGATAGCTATTATGACGCAGACATCTGCTAAGAAAGGATTTTTGAAAATTCAATACGGTAAACTACTTTTAATTAACATCATCTAATTACATAAAATAGTTTTTATTATTAACACAACGAGCAAAAATCTTAAAATATTTTTATTATAAATTACATCAGAAGCTTAATTGCAATTTTGTAATGCAAAGCTTTTTATGGGAAAATGATAAAAAGCGCAAAGTGGATACCTAGAGTACCTAGAGTGCTTGTTACGAGGTTGTTTTATAAACCTTTTCCAATTTTATAAAATAACCACCGACATTCTTCAAGTGGATTTTTTTAAACAAATTATACCTACTTTATTTATTTTTACCCTCTCATAAAATATATTAGGACACAAGCCCATTTAAATAAAAATAAGGATGAAATAGGTACGTACCTATTATTATAATCTGTATTTAAACATTTCAATTTTCAAATCAAAACTCATGTTTGGTGTGCTTGCATTATAGTAAATCAAAATTACGTGTTCCAGAATTAAATTTATTAAAAAAAAAGTATGACTATCTTCAGTATTTTTGGCCAACCGTTATTGTGGGCCTCTCTCTCCTTTCTCGTAATCGAAGTTTTGATTTGTCAAAAATAAAATATTTTTTCACTAGATATACCGAAAAATACATAAGACCTAATCAAAATAACTTGTAAAAATGGAAATAAAATACTCTGAAATATAATGAACATTCAGTTTAGTAACAACAACATTAAAAATATCTACAAAAATCCCCTAAAATTAATAGACTCTGGTCAAAGAGTCGTAGGTATTAATAAATCAAGTTTTTTCTCCAAAGACATTTGTAACTTTATTTACGGTGATCCTACATAAGCAGTGTCACTAAGAGGGGGAAAAGAGGGGAGTCCGTGACAAACTACCTCGGAGTTCCGGAGCTGATTAACGTGGCAGGAATTTTTGTGAACATCATTCATTGTTTTTTCGCTAAATTAGCGACCAAAACGTGATTGCTAAGACCTAAACAGGGTGTAACCAGAACGTTAGCAAAAATTTAGCGTTATTGTTATACTACCTAAACGGCTGAAACCACATAAAACTAATAGAAATTATAAATCCCAAATAAACTCTGCCAGGAATCGACCTTGAGCCTTCCCACTCAAAATACCATAGCACTACACTATGAAGAGCGTGTTTTTGGGTGGTATGGAAATTCTCCGTGTTATTCTGTACAAAGAATGATAAAATAACACCAAAAAAAAGAGAAAAGATAAGCAAGATTATACTAAACAGGCTCATCTCCGGATTACATGTAACATCCCCTTGGAAACCCAATTTATCTATCTTCCACTCCGGTAACTCAAATTCACCAAAATGATGCGCCCCATTAACCTCCAGCGTTTAAACGACATCGGATTTTTTTGTAAAAATGAATATACTTAAGGGTGGCTTTCCATGGATTACAATGCAAGCGCAACATTCGACAAACCCCACATGACAAGTAGGTCGAATTCGTAAAACCGGCATCAATCATTATTACAATCTCTTGTTATGATTGAATTTGTGCTATTTTTGTTGCAACCATGTATTGTAGCCAAGAGTGAGCGAGCGTCAACCAATCGTGACATTGTAGCTATCATTCTACCGCTATCGAGTAGCCGTTATTCGTAAGTAGACTTTGAGGTACGCGAGCGCAACACGAGAAAAGTTCGCGGCAGTTAGAGAACTTCTAAAAAAACCTACACTGGCAAGCGTCAAATATTACGTACATTTGACGCTTGGTAGGCTATGAAACGACTAGGATCCTTTTAGAGAGGGGGTTTAAAATAAAACAAAATAAAAATATTTTTTATTCAATTGAACTTTTACTAGTACTTTTGAAGCATCAAATGCAACTACCACTAATTCGGAATGCCTTTTCTACCGAGAAGAACCACCAAGAAACTTGGTTGCTCTTTTCAAAGATTTGATATAAGTACCTAAGTAGGCACAATATTATGCCATAAAACTAATTGCAGTCTCGCGCGTTGCTGGAACAAGCGTCAGGTCAAGCCCACGCTCTTTTGTCATTTACATAATCTTCGATTGTGTAATATGCTTTTCTCAGGAGCATACCTAATGGATTTTGTCGTGTGACGTCCTGTTCCGTGGGAAAGTAGCCTAACCAGTATCACTTTAAGGAAACTGAAAAGCCATTAAATAAATCGACTTTCGTTTTAATGAGTATCGTGTCATAGCAAAAAATGATCTCGTTTAGGAAGTAAAAACTTGGAGTTTTTAGATAGATTAAATGTGACATTAGACCGTAGTTTTTTAAATGTAATAGAAGTAAATCAGTACCCTCAGTAGGTACCCTTATTATAAATTTGAAAGTGTGTTTGTTTGTTGGTTTGTTGGTTTGTTGGTTTGTCCTTCAGTCACGTCACAACGGTGCAACGGTTTGACGTAATTTTTGCATGGGTATAGATAAAGACCTGGAGAGTGACATAGGCTACTTTTTATCATTAGAATTTTCGAGGCTAAAAACAATTCCCGTTAAACACGCACACCGTTTATAATATAAAATCACATTAACGTCGTCAAATATGCGGATCGCTAAACTTTTGCCCCATTGTACGCCAAAACCTCGTAACTCCAAACAATAGTTAATCACTTAAGTTCCCGATACAGTCTTGTCCAGAGAGGCGTCATACACTAGAGGCGTAAACCCTCACAAAACCTGACTGCCCAGACATCAAGAAACCAGTCGTACTAGCGATACGTAGTTAGTCTATTTAGGAATAATATGACTATCTTTGTTATAATTGTGACGCAACTCTTATGGTATTTCACAAATGTAATGGAGATAACAATAATTCTTCTTTTTCTTTTTTCCGTGCATCTCCAATAGAAGAAGTGTGTTTGTATGTTGTTTTGTTGGTTTGTTAATTAATTGTCCTTCAACCACGTCACAACGGACCAACGGATCGCGACGTGATTTTTTACATGGGTGGGTATACTTAGTCAAAGACCCAGAGAGTGACAAAGGCTACTTTTTATCCCGAGAAATCAAAGATTTCCCACGGGATTTTTGAAAACCTAAACCCACGCGAACGAAGTCGCAGGCATCAGCTAGTACTTAATGAGGTGGAGAGGCTTTACAGAACCTCAGAAACCTGCATATCTATGGCCTGTAACTCAATGGTCTTACCTATATAGCAAAAGTTCATATACATTCCCCGTGTTTAGACTGAGCTGTGTATTGCATAACTTGTAAATCTCTTGATGTATTCTTCATTATAGGTGGATATAATGTTTCATGGAATACCAGTCTATCTTAGTTTAGAATATTGAACAAGTTTTGATATAACATGTTCGAGCGTAAAGCTAGCTTTTCACACATCCCTAACAATTAACACATCTTCATACTTCGTTAATGGAAAATTGGAAAGTCCTAGAAAGCAGCCTTCTGTTCGAATCACGATCATTTAACTTGCTATAATTAACGAATTACCTAAATTAAAATGGCACCTGATCTAACTTATTCCACTTCAAATAAACTTAAAACACCTTACTTTTTAACTAAGTACATCCGCTTGACTCCCAAATAGTTGATAAATGCAACCTTTTAGATAAATACCTAATGTTCTCTCGACCGAATTTTGGCCTCGGCGATAAATCTCCACAGAGGCTAGCCATCTGCGTGGGAGATAATAGGTAGGTACTATTATAAAAGTGCCCATTTGTGTGCGCAAAAACAAGTGAACTCACTATTCCCTGATTCTCATAGTTGGATGGCAATCCGCCACGACTAAAGAGAGAACTCTGCTCTCCGGAGCCACGAAAAACTCAAATGTGTATTCATCGCAGAGTTCACATCTCACTGGGTGCGTGCATAATTTTCCTACATTTTACATAGGACGAACCTGGTGAAATTCCTGTGCAGAAATCAGTGTACAAAATTCCGCTACAATGTAATAGTGCTAAGTAGAGTGCCATATCTGTGCGGATCAAATGCTTAAAAAATCATGAAAACTGTAGACTGCTAGATTTGTAATTACAAAAACTTGAGGCGTGCCTTAGGGTGCCTTTCCACCAGAGATGTGCTATGCAGCTATGCTGCGAAGATGTGAAATCTACGCTACGAAAATATGTGACCGTTTCCACCAATACTAAGCTATGTAGCTGTGCGTACTGTAGGTACTCTGCTCTGAACATACCACTCGCGATGGCCCATAGCAGGCATCCATAGCACGCATTCATAGCACGTATCCTTCCATATAAAAAACATATCATAGTTGAATCCGTTTCCACCAGTGCTAAGCTATGTGCACCAATGAATATGATTGGTGGATATCAAACGCATCCATAGCAACCTAGCATAGCACATCTCTGGTGGAAAAGCAGCCCGTTAGACATGTCAATCTCATACAACGCACGAATATTACCTACAATAATAATACCCACCGTGTTTAAAAAAATATCCAAACATAATCTCTTAAAAGTTTCGTTAACGCACGTCAATTTTGTTTCCAAACAATGTAGTAATTGCAGAGAATTAAAGTTCCAAAATTACGAACAAGTGCCTAACAAAGGAACATGTCGCAAGTCTCGGAGTTTCGCGCGCGCCGGCGGCGGCGATGGTTTTTATTATTCAAAAGCCTTGCCCGTGACGTTTTGATGAATGTTGTAAAGAAGTTCAAATTTTATTCTCGCTAAAACGAATGGAAGTTATAAAATTAACGGCTTAAGGCTAAAACACACGAAAAGGGCAAGAGGGCGGGGGCTCGGTACGATAACAAAAGTATGCAAGATATGACACCGAATGCGTATATCCGCGTTTACTATTGGTAGTACCAGAATAATTGCTGTTTACACCAAAATAATAGCATGCAATAATGCCGCATGTTACAAATTTAAACATTAAATTTGCAATCCTAGGCAGCATGGGGCATTTTGTTTTACGCGAAGGTGGTCCTCTGTCCATCTATTACAAGATCTGCCAACACTGCGTTTTCTTATCTAGTAAGTACTTACTATAAAAACTATCAATATTTTATTATGGGCATAATATTATACAGCACTAACTGATGCCCGCAACTTCGTCCCCTTGGATGTAAGTTTATGAAAATCACGTGAAAACTTTATTTTCGGGGAAAATTTGTTTAACCTTTCGGAGTCTTGATTCTCCAGGTTTTGGTATATCTATGCAAAAAAGCATTGTGACATGATTTAAGGACAAAATAACAAAAATGAGGCTATCGCATTTATGATATTACCTACTAGCTGATGCCCGCGACTTCGTACGCGTGGATTTAGGTTTTTAAAAATGCCTTGGGAACTCTTTTATTTCCTGGCATAAAAAGCCTATGTCACTCTCAATTTTTTTAAATATCCCTGCCCATGCAAAAAATCACGTCGATCCGTTTCTTCGTTTGTGAAGGACAAACTAACAAACCAACAAACACACTTTCGCATTTATAACATAGGTATAGTGATTACAATAAACTTCTCGGTCAAGATTTTCATGTTACGCGTGTTCTGTGTGTTTTAGGCTTAAAAAGAATGGAAGTTACACGATTTACGACTTAACTGCGGGGTCGCAAATTATATAATCCGGTTTCTTGTTTTCTTTTGTAGCGAGATTTTTCATGTAATGCCACTTGGGAAGTTTATTTTCATTTCGTTAACTTCTTAAGATGTCGTGCTTGACAGTTTTAACGACTCGAATATATCTCTAGTTGTTTATTGCGTGCGGTATTTGACTTGGAAAATATCTGGGCTCGTTAAATTTCATCTTCCAACCATAATAGCGTAAAATAGAAAATACATAAATAGATCCAATTATGTATTTGGATAATACGTATAGCTAGTCGCATTGGGAGGCTTGGTATTGCCAATTTGGCAAAAATGTATTGGCAATGTTGCGTAGGAAGAAATAATGGCAAAGAGTACTTATTATTGTTCGGATTTTTTCTACTGCCTTAAGGGAAATTCTTTTATTCCTAAACTTTCTATAACATAGCTACATAGTTATAAATCTAGATCCTAGAATCCTAGTTAATATTACAAATTCGATAGTAGGTATGTTTGATTTATTGGTTTGTACTTACTTACTTACTTACTGTCGCTGGCAACAGAGCAACGTGTCGACATGATTTTTGCATGGATGCAGTAACTTACCTGAGAGTGAGGGTGACATAGGCTGCTTTTTATCCCGGAAAATCAAAGAGTTCCCACGGAATTTTTAAACCTAAATCCACAACGAAGTTATGGGTATGATCTAGGAAATCAATAAACAAAAAGCGGGCAGGTCGCTTATTTGGGATGCAACGTGTGCAGATACTTTAGCTGTATCCCATATTCAAGCTACCTCCTCTATGGCGGGTGCAGCGGCCATCAGCGCCGATCAGACCAATAGGCGCAAATATGAAAAGCTCGATGGGAGCTTCATATTCGTGCCTTTTTGGTGTGGAAACCTTGGGGCCGTGGGGCCTTGGGGCCCGAGCTCTTTTTGAGGAAATTTCGGGTTATCGAGTCAACTGGGGACCCGAGAGCTGGCAGCTACCTTGTTCAAAGAATTAGTTTGGCCATCCAAAGGGGTAATGCTGCCAGCATCTTGGGTACAATGGCTCGCTGCGATGGTCTCGATGAGGTTTTAGATTTAATTTAATTTATTTTAGTTTTAATTTAATATTGTTTTTTTTAAACTTTTAATTTAGATTTAAGTTTATTTAAAGGTAAGTAGGTTTGATTGAAGTTTAAATCGTAAACAATACAAAAAGTAAAACATAACTCACTTATTACAGCTTTCATGGAACCTTATGTCTCCGAAATCAACGATTCGACGCTAACTACTGATATTGTTCCTCATTGTGGGCTGCGAACAGTAGGTACCTACCTGACAAATACCTCCAGCTGAATTAACGGACACATTGTCTCTTACCGTCGGGGCATTAGAGGTTTTGCCCCTCCCCTTTGTTCCCTTAATGGCGACTGTTAAGGACCTCATTTACGCCGCACGAACTCTGAATAGACTTTTCGGCTTTTGTAGTTAACTGTTTATTAAGACTACGCCATTAATTTTGTGTTCAGGAATATTTCATGGTATTCATCTATAGATCTATCATCCTATTTATTTTACAATAAAATAAATTTATTACTAAATATTACAATAAAACTTAAAGGTAACCTTATCTTATTACTATACAAATCATGCCCGCGTGGAATGGTGCCAAGAATACTGGCTGCATTTCCGCGCTGGAGAGCCAGGCTGATTCTATGCGCAAACACAAAAAGCGTTTAATATCCGGTCAAGTCTGCGTCTGAACGAGACTGCCTTAAGAATCATCAACACTCGCATTTATACCAATCGATTCACGATGGTTGCCCCACAAGTCATAACAGATCACGCAACTTCCATTCCAAAAGGATGCCAAATACAAAAATGCGATAACACTTAAAATATCATCATCATCTCAAGACACCGCCTAACATTTTGCTCAGTAAGTACGAGTCTCCTTTCAGAAAATAAATAATACCGTTCAATAGACATAGGTCCCGTTGACACCACTTGGGTACCGAACCCTAGACAAAATAAACAATTCAAATTTTGTGTTCCGCTTCAGAGTTTAACCATTCCCTGACTCCTCGCTAAAACTACAAATCTAAGAGAAACTAAAGTGTTAACAAATAAATAGTAAGTTGAGAAAGTTGGTGTATCGAAGGACGCAATAAATCCAAGTTAATACTGAGTTTCGCTTGGATACATTGAAAGAGTTGGCAAGGTATTGTCAATTGGGTACAAAGTGATACGGTATTGTAGAAGACCATTCGTTCGCGATTGATGTTATTTTGTACCTGAATATTTTTTAGGTAAGTATATTTTATTTTGAACATTTAAGTAATATCGTTATCAATATAATATAGTATGGTGGCTTACGGCCTAAGGGCCAGCGAGTGCCAGATCTTAATTATTTTATAAAAGCTGAAAGTTTCTCTGCGTATTGTCCCCAGCACTGGGAGGAACGTTTGTTTGGATGTTTGTTTGGATCATGGTGGCTTTGGGAGATAACAGTTAATAAAGGTGTAAAAAGTCGTACGTAAAAGTATAAAGTCTAATTTTTATAGGTATATTCTTCAGAATAGTATCAGCACGCATTGCCAGACACAGTATGGTGGCAACCCCCTGCCAGGCACTTTTAAAGTTTAATAAATAATTAAGAGTGTCCTCTTAATGATTTATTAAGAGCGGGGGCTCCGACGACATTTAGAACAGTATATTATGATAATTTTAAACCGAATATGAATCCGATATTAATAGGCAATGCACCGTTGTTTCGATTCCATTCAACTTGCGATATTAACATATTTTGTACATCTTCCACAATTAACGTCAAAAATAGAGCACTGTAATAGAATAATAGCCAGAACAAAGGCAAAAACTACTTTAAACATAATTTGATTCATCTCGCAAATGCAGGGTGCCTGAGAGCCAAAAAGTGTCACATAAATTTACAGAGAGAGCAATTTAAAATCAAGATAAGTGCCGCGAGTTTTTCTATAAATATTTAATCCTTTCCTTGCGGTTACATTTGGTTGTTCCTATTTGCATAACATTTTTTGGGTGAACCTTAGATTTTTTTATTCGTATAAATGAAAAATTAAGTGAAACTTTTTTTTCCAATATAGTTAGGACATTACGCACTTCACGCAGAGTCACTCGGCGACTAGTCGACAGTAGGTAGGTACGTAATGAGTCTTATCCTCCCTTCCCACTTGTTGTTTGTCCGGTCCGGATTTAAATCGGATGTTCCAGTGGCAGAACATTTCATGTGAAGTAGACAAAAGATATAAGGTACGCGGCAGAAAGGCAGTACATCGGCCTTTAGAATGACATTTCGGCTTTTTCTCTGTCACTCATACCTATATAACGTTTTGTAGGTCTCAACGACATGGACAACGCTCTACAAATCTGCTATCTCCTTCTAAAGGTCCATGTACATTACTTTCGGCCGCGTACTGTAGATTCATTTGACAATTCAAAAGTACTTGTAAAAGTTTATTTTAATAGAAAAACCTAAAATATTTGTGTTTTTTTTTATTATGACTAATATTCCCCTTTCCCCTCCAATTAAGCGAAAAGCTTGTGCTAGGAATGGGTACGACAATAATGCATCAGGTGGGGTTTGAACCGGCGACCTTTCGGACTTCAGTCCGATGCTTAACCGTTGAGCTATTGAGGCTCTTTTATTCTATTTCTAAGAAATGAAATAAATTCCGGTTAAATAGGTGGAAGAAGGTATAAACATTTTATCTCAGGCAAAGTGCGTGGATGCGGTATTACTGCTGATCCCGGATTACGGGATCTCATAAAACACGCTAAGCCGTTGTCAAGACTGCATAAATAAGCATTCTTTCGGGTATTACAGGCATTATAAACAACTTCAGTGCGAAATCTTAAGATAATTATAATTAAATAGGAAAATTTCTAACGGTGAAGGAAAAAATCATGAGGAAATCTGCATGTCGAGTCCTTTGCCAATCCACATTTGGTTAGTGTGGTGGACTATATTATGGTCTAAACTCTAAACCATGGAGAAGTTGTGGCATGTTTTCCATTTTTCAACAGCTTGTCAATGTGTGCCTTATCGATTAAAACATTGCGTTTGGGCGCAGCATTTAATTTAGGTATTGGCACCGCTTTTCAGGGTTCCGTATCTGAAGGATGCCGATGGGGCCCTATTACTAAGCCTCCGCTATCCGTCCGTCTGTCTATCAGCAGGCTTCATCTCCTGAACCATAAAGGCCTCGGTAGAGAGTTTAAATTTTCCCAGTGTGTGTATTTCAATTGCCGTATATTGTATTATCTTATTGTTGTATCATTGTTAGCAGTTGATAGTTTATGATTCCGTGGCGTCACTTGGTTCAGGGTACCAGCTGAAAATCAGCGCTGTGTGTTCTTGTGCATCAAGGCATACAGCATAATGCTGAGCTGGGACCCTTTTCTGGGTTGTGCCATACATGACAGTTTGTCCCGGCGCTTCTTTTGCTAGAAGCACGTTGGGCTTATGCTTAGGTGGAAGTAGCACCGGAATAACCAGCTCTTAGTTATGAGATACTAGCTGATGCCCGCGACTTCGTACGCGTGGATTTAGGTTTTTAAAAATCCCGTGGGAACTCATAAATTTTCCGGGATGAAAAGCCTATGTCCTTCCCCGGGATATAAGCTAACTCTGTACCAAATTTCATCAAAATCGGTTGAACGGTTGGGCTGTGAAAAGCTAGCAGACAGACAGACAGACAGACAGACACACTTTCGCATTTATAATATTAGTATGGATGATGTGTGGCACAGTTTGTAAAATACACATCCTTTCTTTCTTTCTTTTGCTAAACAACATGTAAAATAAATTTCAAATTGGTCACCAAACGAATTAAAATAAAATAAAAAGTACATAGTGTTATATCTAGTACGAGATGGTATTCAACTCTTCTTGTGCGAGTCCAACTTTTACCGGTGAGATCGCAGAGGACTAACTTGTCCTCAAATAAACAAAAACCTTGCGATGTAAGTTATACCTGCAGTAGGTATCGATTTTGTGACAATTCCGATTGGGAAAGTTCCCCGTGTAGGCAGCGCGGCACGTATGTCACTTTGCATATTCATCACGTTTAACCGTAGGCCGCGGCTTAAATTCACTTTTGTCGACGACTGTATCCCTTTTGCAGTGTTGGCGGGAACGAATTGATTGCATGGCTTTTTTTGTATCTTTATTTGAAGTAATTGCTCACTATTCTATCGAAAACGTAAAAAAATCTATTGATGATTTTATTTTTGTTATTTGTGCGATTTTTTGTTTAAATTGTAGATACTGATGGAAACTCATATTTAACTAATACAATACTCCTTATCATCGTCATTATTATCGACCGATAGGAGTTATACGGCTTCCACTTAATAATATTATAATTAATGCGAAAGTGTGTCTGTCTGTCTGTCTGCCAGCTTTTCACGGCCCATTCGTTTAACCGATTTTGATGAAATTTGGTACAGAGATAGCTTGCATACCGGGGAAGGACATAGGTTACTCTTTATCCCGCAAAATCAAAGAGTTCCCACGGGATTTTCAAAAACCGAAATCCACGCGGACGAAGTCGCGGGCATCATCTAGTATCACAATAAATCTACCTGTTGTATAATTCATACTAACATTATAAGTGCGAAAGTGTATATGCCTGTCTGTTACCTACCTTTTAAACGAAAATCTGTCGAATCGATAACAACCCCTTTTCAAGGCTGTCCGTTTGACCCATTTTGACGTTTCCTACAGAGATAGCTCGCATTCCGGAGACGGGATTGTCTAGTGGGAGGCTTCGGCCGTGGCTAGTTACCACCCTACTGGCAATGCCGTGCCGCCAAGCGATTTAGCGTTCCGGTACGATGCCGTGTAAAAACCAAAGGGGTATGGGTTTAATAATAACTGCCATACCCCTTCCAGGTTAGCCCGCATCCATCATCGATTGCATCACCACTTACCACTAGGTGAGATTGCAGGGCTAACTTGAATCTGAATAAAAAATACTAAAAAAGACGGAAAACCAAAGAGTTCCCAAGAGACTTTTAAAAACCTAAATTGACGTAAATGAAATTGCGAGCATTATCTAGTTCATTACTAGTATTTATACCAAGCATTGGGTATTTGACTACATCAAAAATAAATTATTTCTCAGTGATTATTAAATAGAGGGTCTTCCAAAATACATAAAATCCACGTCCTTTGTTGGTTTTAAGTGTAATAACCATTTTAAATTATTACTTATCGACTAAACTAAAAAAAGCACGTCAGATGATTGTGACGTCATGAGATGGTCACTCATAATAGCACCAAATTTATGAGCGTGTGATACACGAATCTATGGCGTTCTCAAAACTAAGGCAATAAATCTAAAACAAAGAAAAAAATAAAAGGCGACCATAAATTTTAAATACAGCAAAAACAAATTATCGAAGCTAGAGAGTGCGTTTGTTAATAAAACCGTCAAGAAATGCGTGATTTATTTTAAAATTTCTGGCTAAACACGGCAAAAACTAATACTAAATGGCAACCATATGTCTGGGGACAAATAACAGGCGACAAGTATCTGCGAACTAATGTGGACAGATTTTTGGAGGTGGGGCCTGGAACGCAATTTTGTTTTCGGCCAATAGGGTAATTTTGTGCGCAAGAGGAGACCAATCAGAGAACCGTACTCCCCTGTGTGTTTTTGGTTTTCAGAGAACTGTGGGCGTGACGAAACACGACCACGGGGACCTTTAAGGAGAACTGGAAAAAGAACGGAGGACAGTCAAGGCAGGATTTCGGCTCGGGTCGGGAGTACAAATCCCAGCGCGAACCTCGCGACCTCGTCCATTCGAGATATTTTGAGCTTCCTTTGCAAAATTGGAGTGTAGATTAAAATTATAGTATAGTGTATTGTTAAAATTTGTCCTGAGAAATAAGATAAGGTTATAGAGACAGTGTGTTCGGGCCAGCGGCGGTTTAATGGTGAAGTACCCAGATTATTATATTTAGTGTAAATTTTGAAAGTAGTTCCACAACTTTTAAGCTTATAAAATTGATTAACCGGTATACCTAGAAGAAATAGATCTAGAAAATAATCTAGAAGACCAATATCATTCTAGACGTAGACTATGGTCTCAACCCTGGGCTTGGATGGAGTGGACCACGGGTTTAACGCGTGAAAATTTCATATTATCCCTAATCACCGTATTGTGTAGGCATAGTCGCGTAAGGGGGAACTTCGCGAGTGGATTTTAATTAGAAAGAATATACCGAAGTGGTTTTAACCAGACAAGTTGTGTAACTAGGTTCAGATGTATTTAGAATAAGTACTTGTGCTAGAATATGTATATAACCGTGTGTACAGTGTGTCTTTAACTTTATTTCGTTTTAGAACTAAAATTAAGAAATTGATACTCTCTTTAATTTTTATGACATATGTGTGTAATAGATCGTAAGCAAACTGCGCGGCCACAAGGTTTTTTTTTGTTTAAATGATTCGCTTTTTTCCTTGTAAATTAGTTTGGCCTAGAAGCGAACATTTGGCGGATTTTAAATGTAACAAACACATTTAAAATTCCGTCTAAATCACAATAACAGTTTCTTTTTTTTTCTAAAAATACTCAATTGTGAGAGTAAATAAACAACTTATTTACCAGAAATAAAAGCATTTGAGTATAAATATCATCTTTTATTTGTCACATCTTACTTTCTTTAGACATTTAATAATGGAGCTCAAATTCATTTTAGAGGTAAAACGATCGAACTGTGTGTATTTAAAAATGCCGTAGATACATGGTTCCATGTGTCGGACTCCAATATTAAATCTCTCATATTACCTATATCACGACTCTTACTATTAAGTAAAGTTTAGGCTAGTTCCTTTTTTTTTCAGCAGTACACCGAATTCACAATATTAGCTCTTATCTAATAGTAAATAAGAAATAGAATAAAATTGACAGACTAACGCAGTCAGATGGGACGACTCTTGCCAAAATACACATTGACTGGGTAGGCAAAATTGCACTAATAGTTTGGATAATGTGGTGTGTTTAGAGCTATCAGTTACCACGGTAATGCCATCATCATCATCATGAACAACCCTCACCGGCTCACTACTGAGCGCGGCTCCATAGAGAACTCTCAGGTTGCGGGTTTACCTCACGATGTTTTCTCTCTACGGTGAACCAAGTGATATTTAATTAAGTTGAATACATACAACTACGAAAGGCTAAAGGTATTTGTCGAGTTCGAGCCATCGAACTTCGAGTAGATGGCAGACGTTTTAACATTTAGGATATCACGACGTATAAGCAGTATGCTGTGAAGGGGAACGAGCATCTTCGGGTAACGGGACAATGGGTAAACAATAGAGCAGGTACAGACCTTTTTTTTTCTTGTGTCTTTTCTTTTGCACCGAACTTCGGGGCAAATGTGGCTGGCGAACTGTGTGACACACGAGGCATTATTTTGGAAGTAATTAATTTGATACGTCCGACGTATAAAAGTCTGGTTTTCCCCAGACTAAAGGCACACGGTTGATTCTGGCGGCATCCGGCGGTGACGAATCGGGCACACACGTACATGCCATGTCTTATCCGGCTGGACTACCCGAACGATAGGTTGGCCAACCTATTACATAACTGAACAAATATATACATATATACAAATGCCATGGTACTGAGGCTAGCTTCCGAGCTCATAAAAATAACCTTACTCCCATACAAGGCAATTGAACGCTTCGTAGCGAAAAGGGTAGTCAGCCGAGGCCTCGATAACAATGGATAAAGGCTAGTTTCTAGCGTAGGGACTCCCCCTGCCTTAAGACTCGTCAGTCGGTTTAAAGTGATGGCCCAATCTGGCTAAATACACATGCCAACTGATTTTCCTCACTACCAGGTCGTTCTAAACTAGCTGATCTCTCTCCTAAAGGGACATTTTGAGAAGTCAAATGACTCAAAATAGTAGAATCAAGTGGAATAAGCTTCATGAGCAAACTCGCGAAAACCTGGTAGAAGGTCAAGATGTCCATGTGTCCGCCCAACGCAATGTGCCTGGCAGATTAAATTTGCCACACGTGAGATAACATGTTATTCCGAATGCCAACAGTTTCCCTAAGTTCAGCCTAGCTATTTTGTTAAATTTCCTCTCTATATAGCCGATCATTGAAAGAAGCAGAGACGATCACCGTACCATCACAGAATTTTGATGCCGAGCGACCAGAATCTATGTATGTATTCGAATTAACGATATGACTAGATTATAGAAAAAAAAAAAAAAATAGAACACAACGTAGGAAGTCGTGATTGGGTATATCTCTATATCTAAAAATATAATTAATCTCTATATCTAAAAAAATTAATATAATAAATAAAATCTTATAAACAAATAAAAAGAGGTTAGAGGACACACTGTGCATGTTATTATGTTTATATGTTGTACATTTACATTTATTTTAGGTATAAGAAGGAGCAGAAATAAGCTGTATGTCTTATAAATGTACAATTTACAGGTTTTCAGAAGATACTGCAGAGAATCGAGCTATTATTCCTTGCTTATTTCTTAGGCTTAAAATTTCTTCAAACCTAGAGAATTCATATAATAGAAACACATCTCAGACATATGATTGCAAATTAGTATCAATAATATAGAAATTTTAAAAATACGGCTTCGCGTCTTACGAAAGTATTCAAATATAAATTAAGTTGGCACTTGAGTAGGTAAAACGAAAAGGGACGAATTGGAAAAAAAAAAAAAGATGCCTGCAGGTAGAAAAACACGTAGAACAAAGCAAGCGGGTACGCGGCAGAGCGAAGCTAGCCCAGTAGAATCGAGCGAGCAAACGTCGACCTTAGGGAATACTACATTAGAGTTGCTTTTGAAAAAAATCACCGAATTCGAAACAAAATTACAACAGCTTAGTTCGAGCGCAGGCCAAAACGAAAACGCGAGTGTTTCGTCACATCAGACAATAGGAATAAGTGAAAGCGGAAAATCTGATAGACAAGGGGTTAGTCTAGACACCGCGAGCACAAGTACAGCGTTTGCTGAAACCCGAAACTTGTTTGTAGTACAACCGTCGGTTACCAAACCAAATTTTGACGGAAAACCATTCACTAATCCCATCTCCTTTTTAAAACGATTAAAGAAATATATAAAGGCAGTAAACGGGGCAGATCGAGAGATTGATATCGCATTAGGTTGCATTTCGGGAAATGCTCGAAAAGTTATGGAATTATATTCGAAAGAGTGGACTTCATTCGCTGATTTTGAAACCGATTTTAGGCGGAACTATTGGACCGAACAAATCCAAGAATCTGTTAGATATAGGTTGATAAATGCAGTATACTCGAGCGATTCAGGTATGACGATGTCTGAGCATTTCGCTGAGCAGGCAGAATCGATGCAATCATTAACCATTGCTTTTAGCGAGCGCGATTTGGTAAATTCCATTATGCGTCATTATGCTATAGACATACAACGTCTATGGTTTACTAGAACTGAAGTAGTTAGCATTATGAACGGGGCAAAGTTCCTCAGAGACATAGAACAAAATATTGTTGAAAAACCTAGGGGGGTTATGAGAGGTGGTATGAATAGTAATTATAGAGGTGGTAGGCGATACAATGAACCGCCATCGAGGCGTCCTATCGTAGCGACAATGTCGACAAACAATTGGAGGACTAGGGGAACTTCGACCAGGGGTCGGGGTTACCATCGATTTGGTTCTAGGGCAAATTTTAGCAGGCCCACGGTATCCGAAACTAAGCAGGTCAGACCGGCTATCACATTCGTGAAAGAGGGCGAAGGCTCTGCTGTGTCTAAGAAAGTGGGGGAGGGACCGTCAAAAAACTAGGTCACCCCACACAAAATAGGTCGAATCAATCAATATTGTGTAGAACGGGGGCCAGTGAGACCTCAGAACACGAAAGAGTAGGTGTGGTCTATAAGATCTTGATTAAGAGTGGATGGAAACCGGGACAGAGTCTAGGGATAGGTGAAGGAGGCCTTAAGCGTTTATTGAGAGGCGGCCCCGATAATGACGAACAAAATTGCCAATTGGAAATTAGTAGCATAGGAGTCTTATTGGAAAACCAGTTTGAGAATATAGCAGAATGTAGCGAGGTAGGCATGTCGTGCGAGGCGTGTACGAAAAGACAATTGAACGTGTATACAATGTTTCATGAACTAGATGAACAAATCGACGTAGGTATTGACTATTCTTTACCTAAATTACCAGAAGTGTGTGTGAGGTTGTACGGAAGGAGTATGAGTGCTCTTATAGATACGGGAAGCCAGATTAGTGGAATAACTAGGGAATTGTACGATTCTATTGTGAGAGAAAATAGGAAACTACCAGAAATCGCTATTCCAGCAATCCAAATACAGGGGGCGTTCGGATCGCGGAGCGAGAGTACAAATCGGTTGGTACTAATAGAGTTTCAGTTAGGTAGCACTTTAGTTGAAGCACCTGTACTAATTATGCGACGTTTACCTAGGTCATTGATACTGGGATATGACTGGCTAGAGCGGGTGAAAGGGATAGTGAACTGTAATGATGAGCGAACATTGACTATAGAACATATGGGAGTTAGATCTTGTGTTAGATTGAATTCCGACTGCGAAATCGAAAGGCTGGGGGGAGAGACGAATGCGGCTACGATTAACTTGATATTAAATCAAGACTCCGAGACTGTGGAACAGAGTGTAGCGAGTAGAGAATTAGAAAGTGAGGAAATTACGGAATTCCAATTGGAAAAATCGAACTTAAGTAATGAACATAGGAAATTCTTATTACCTGTGTTAAACAAACATCGTAAAGTGTTTACGAAAGGGTTAGGCTTGACTAACAAATATGAACATGTTATTGAGTTAGTAGACGAAACACCTTTTGTGAAGCATAGCTATCCGGTACCTTTGTCATATAGGGAACAAGTTAAAGACGAATTAAATGAATTAGAAAAGCTAGGCGTGATCAGACAGGAGGCAACACCATACTGTAGCCCTCTCACGTTCACGAAAAAACGAGATGAGTCAATAAGACTGTTATTGGACGCGCGCGAGTTAAATAAGAAAATGGTAGGAGACGCGGGGGCACCACCCCTCACGTCTGAGATCTTACAATCCTTCCATGGAGTGAACTACATCAGTTTAATTGATTTGAATAATGCTTATTTTCAAATACCTTTGCATAAGGACTCTAGGAAGTACACCGGTTTCTCATTCATGGGAAAGACATATACTTACCGTGTGTTACCTCAAGGATTAAAGACTTCTGTAGCGGGTTTTTCGAGGGCGATGGATTATATTCTAGGAGAGGTACGAGAGTTTTGCGTGAACTATCTGGATGACATAGTTATCTTCACCACAGGGGACATAAAGTTGCACTTAGAACACCTAGATCAAGTATTAGATAGGTTAGGCGCCGCAGGCTTAACCGGAAGATTGGAGAAGTGTCGGTTCTTATGTGTAGAAGTGAAGTTGTTAGGGCACATAGTGAATACTAATGGGGTACGTATGGATCCTGAACGGGTTAAAGCCATATTAGACTTCCCTATACCTCGAACTATAAAACAACTACGGGGATTTTTGGGATTAATAAATTATTTCAGAAGGTTTATCTCGAAATATAGCGAGGAAGTAAGACCACTGTGCGACCTGTTGAAACAAAATACAAAATGGTCATGGACACAGGAAATTAACGTTTGTTTTGAAAGAGTTAAGAAGTTATTTATAGACACAGTACTTCTCGTACACCCGAATCCTAAGGGAACTTATTATTTACAAACCGATAGCAGTAACTTAGGGGTTTCAGGGTATGTTTACCAACTGAATTCAGTAGGTGAAGAACAAATATTAGGGTTTTGTAGTAAAGCATTGACAGAGACAGAACGTAAGTGGACAGTTACCGAACAAGAGCTGTGGGCGATTATTTTTAGTTTGTCTAAGTTTGAAACATATTTGAGAGGGTCAAGGTTAGTGATTAGGACTGATCATAAGAGTCTGATATTCTTGCAGACATGCAAACTATTGAGTGCTAGGATGATACGTTGGGTACACTATATAGGACGGTTTGACTATACAGTTGAACATGTGAAAGGTAAATTAAACACTGTAGCAGATGTGTTGTCTCGACATATAAAGGGAACCACTGACGTATTAACCAACAAGGCCACGGGGCCCGAGATGAATCTATTCAAATCATCATTAGGACGGTTAGTACGGGAGCGATGGGATGAAATAGGTAGTTATCAAAGACGTGATAAAATCGCTAGTGAGATAATTAGACGCATGCAAATAACGGACACGTCTGAATCTAAATACTACGTGCTTAAGGGAGAGATTCTGTATAAAACAGACATAAGAAAGGATACGTTAAGATTATATGTCCCCGAGGACTTACAAAAAGATTTGATCGTTAGCATACATGAAGAATTAGGTCATTTCGGACGATACAAAGTCTATGCACTGATGAAACGTCGGTACTATTTCTCGAATATGTCTCGTATAATAGGTCGGGTCGTAAGGTCGTGCGAGGCATGCCAAAAGTCGAAACATGTTTTAGAAACTCATACGGGGCCGATTAAATCGGTAATAGCAGAGGAAATAGGAGAATGAGTCTTTTGCGACATTTATGGACCTTTACCAGCGGGAAGGTTTGGTTTTAAATACATATTCGTCATACAAGATGCTTATAGTAAGTTGATCAGGTTATACCCACTACGCCAGGCTAGTGGGAAAGCTACATTAACCTGTGTTAAAAAGTTTCATAGGCAGGTCGCGATTAGAACATTATGCTCGGACAGAGGCGCGAACTTTACTTCGAAGGTGTTCGAGTCAGGTATCCGTCAACTAGGTATCGAATTAACACATACATCTGTTAGGAATCCGCGACCAAATTCGACGGAAAGAGTGAATAAAGAGCTAGGGAGGTTATTCAGGACGTATTGCGATAAATCACACCGTTCGTGGGTAGATCTGCTAGTGGATATAGAAGATTGCTACAACCAGGTAGTACATACTACGACTGGATATTCACCAAATGAGTTAGTATGTGGGAAACGGACCCAGTTATCAACTGACTTTAACGTTGAAGTAGCGACAGGGTCGGACTTGCAAGGGGAGACGTTGGATCAGATTCGACAACATGCGCGACAGAACATAGCTAGGGCGGCCGAACGTAGAGAATTTCATTATAACAAGAACCATAAGTTAATACAGTTCGAAGTAGGCGATTTGGTGAAACTTAAGACTTTTGCAAAGTCAGATGCGGATAAAAAGCTGACAAGGAAATTTATGCGGCTATATGAAGGGCCTTACATAATAGGGGCAGTCCCGTACAATAATGTATATACATTAGTTGACGTTCATTCTGATAAGATCAGAGGTAACTACAATGCCATACACTTGTTTCGCTATTATGTAAACAACTAGAAGGAAGGTAGCTCTAGAGTATAGAAAGGAAGCGAAGAATGTTGACGCCGCGGTCATAAAACGATTAGCTCGAAGTACCCTAACAAAAGGAAATACCCGAGTTGAATAGGTTATTGTCTTGCCTGGGAATATGGTGGCTAGGCGTGGGAAATTTAGGATTAGCGTGTGAATATTGTAAAGGAAATAGATTTTTGAAACAACTAATGTTTGATGAAAGGACATAGAGGTTTATTACGTGTATTAAAAATCCATTTGGGGGAGCGTGAGATGGTCACTCATAATAGCACCAAATTTATGAGCGTGTGATACACGAATCTATGGCGTTCTCAAAACTAAGGCAATAAATCTAAAACAAAGAAAAAAATAAAAGGCGACCATAAATTTTAAATACAGCAAAAACAAATTATCGAAGCTAGAGAGTGCGTTTGTTAATAAAACCGTCAAGAAATGCGTGATTTATTTTAAAATTTCTGGCTAAACACGGCAAAAACTAATACTAAATGGCAACCATATGTCTGGGGACAAATAACAGGCGACAAGTATCTGCGAACTAATGTGGACAGATTTTTGGAGGTGGGGCCTGGAACGCAATTTTGTTTTCGGCCAATAGGGTAATTTTGTGCGCAAGAGGAGACCAATCAGAGAACCGTACTCCCCTGTGTGTTTTTGGTTTTCAGAGAACTGTGGGCGTGACGAAACACGACCACGGGGACCTTTAAGGAGAACTGGAAAAAGAACGGAGGACAGTCAAGGCAGGATTTCGGCTCGGGTCGGGAGTACAAATCCCAGCGCGAACCTCGCGACCTCGTCCATTCGAGATATTTTGAGCTTCCTTTGCAAAATTGGAGTGTAGATTAAAATTATAGTATAGTGTATTGTTAAAATTTGTCCTGAGAAATAAGATAAGGTTATAGAGACAGTGTGTTCGGGCCAGCGGCGGTTTAATGGTGAAGTACCCAGATTATTATATTTAGTGTAAATTTTGAAAGTAGTTCCACAACTTTTAAGCTTATAAAATTGATTAACCGGTATACCTAGAAGAAATAGATCTAGAAAATAATCTAGAAGACCAATATCATTCTAGACGTAGACTATGGTCTCAACCCTGGGCTTGGATGGAGTGGACCACGGGTTTAACGCGTGAAAATTTCATATTATCCCTAATCACCGTATTGTGTAGGCATAGTCGCGTAAGGGGGAACTTCGCGAGTGGATTTTAATTAGAAAGAATATACCGAAGTGGTTTTAACCAGACAAGTTGTGTAACTAGGTTCAGATGTATTTAGAATAAGTACTTGTGCTAGAATATGTATATAACCGTGTGTACAGTGTGTCTTTAACTTTATTTCGTTTTAGAACTAAAATTAAGAAATTGATACTCTCTTTAATTTTTATGACATATGTGTGTAATAGATCGTAAGCAAACTGCGCGGCCACAAGGTTTTTTTTTGTTTAAATGATTCGCTTTTTTCCTTGTAAATTAGTTTGGCCTAGAAGCGAACATTTGGCGGATTTTAAATGTAACAAACACATTTAAAATTCCGTCTAAATCACAATAACAGTTTCTTTTTTTTTCTAAAAATACTCAATTGTGAGAGTAAATAAACAACTTATTTACCAGAAATAAAAGCATTTGAGTATAAATATCATCTTTTATTTGTCACATCTTACTTTCTTTAGACATTTAATAATGGAGCTCAAATTCATTTTAGAGGTAAAACGATCGAACTGTGTGTATTTAAAAATGCCGTAGATACATGGTTCCATGTGTCGGACTCCAATATTAAATCTCTCATATTACCTATATCACGACTCTTACTATTAAGTAAAGTTTAGGCTAGTTCCTTTTTTTTTCAGCAGTACACCGAATTCACAATATTAGCTCTTATCTAATAGTAAATAAGAAATAGAATAAAATTGACAGACTAACGCAGTCAGATGGGACGACTCTTGCCAAAATACACATTGACTGGGTAGGCAAAATTGCACTAATAGTTTGGATAATGTGGTGTGTTTAGAGCTATCAGTTACCACGGTAATGCCATCATCATCATCATGAACAACCCTCACCGGCTCACTACTGAGCGCGGCTCCATAGAGAACTCTCAGGTTGCGGGTTTACCTCACGATGTTTTCTCTCTACGGTGAACCAAGTGATATTTAATTAAGTTGAATACATACAACTACGAAAGGCTAAAGGTATTTGTCGAGTTCGAGCCATCGAACTTCGAGTAGATGGCAGACGTTTTAACATTTAGGATATCACGACGTATAAGCAGTATGCTGTGAAGGGGAACGAGCATCTTCGGGTAACGGGACAATGGGTAAACAATAGAGCAGGTACAGACCTTTTTTTTTCTTGTGTCTTTTCTTTTGCACCGAACTTCGGGGCAAATGTGGCTGGCGAACTGTGTGACACACGAGGCATTATTTTGGAAGTAATTAATTTGATACGTCCGACGTATAAAAGTCTGGTTTTCCCCAGACTAAAGGCACACGGTTGATTCTGGCGGCATCCGGCGGTGACGAATCGGGCACACACGTACATGCCATGTCTTATCCGGCTGGACTACCCGAACGATAGGTTGGCCAACCTATTACATAACTGAACAAATATATACATATATACAAATGCCATGGTACTGAGGCTAGCTTCCGAGCTCATAAAAATAACCTTGCTCCCATACAAGGCAATTGAACGCTTCGTAGCGAAAAGGGTAGTCAGCCGAGGCCTCGATAACAATGGATAAAGGCTAGTTTCTAGCGTAGGGACTCCCCCTGCCTTAAGACTCGTCAGTCGGTTTAAAGTGATGGCCCAATCTGGCTAAATACACATGCCAACTGATTTTCCTCACTACCAGGTCGTTCTAAACTAGCTGATCTCTCTCCTAAAGGGACATTTTGAGAAGTCAAATGACTCAAAATAGTAGAATCAAGTGGAATAAGCTTCATGAGCAAACTCGCGAAAACCTGGTAGAAGGTCAAGATGTCCATGTGTCCGCCCAACGCAATGTGCCTGGCAGATTAAATTTGCCACACGTGAGATAACATGTTATTCCGAATGCCAACAGTGTCCCTAAGTTCAGCCTAGCTATTTTGTTAAATTTCCTCTCTATATAGCCGATCATTGAAAGAAGCAGAGACGATCACCGTACCATCACAGTCACACACCGGTATTTCATAGAATATTGCATACTAAGCGCGCGTTTTGACGTTTGATAAAAAGTTACTGATTTGACTAGTTGTCAAATACCGTACTTCCAATGAAACGAAAATTATTTCACACATACGTTTAACATTTTCTTGAACGAGGACTAAGTGCGAAACAGGGCCGTAACACTGCTTATCCCGGATTACGCGAACCTATAAACCACGCTAAGCTCCTGTCAAGACTCCATAAACAAGAACCATTCTTTCGGGTATTACAGACAGACGCTTTGACGAAAATGGGCGTGAAATCTAAAGGGTGGCGTGGCTTATTTGCGAGTAATATACTTACAAAAATGTAAGCAACTACAAGACTTTAGGTCAGTGTGGTGGTGAAGCTGAAGTGGCAATGGACAGGGCATATAGTTTTAAAAAAACCGGCCAAGTGCGAGTCAGGCTCGCGCACCGAGGGTTACGTACTACAGTCGTATTTTTTTTGACATTTTGCATGATAATTCAAAAACTATGATGCATAAAAATAAATAAATTAGAATGCACATCAGGTGAAGCCCTTTCATATGATGCCCCACTTGATATAGTTATATCTTACTTCGAAAATTAAAAATACTAATAACCAGTTCAAGACCACAATTATTTTTTGTGTGATGTAACCCTAAATTCACGGTTATCAGATTTTCCCCCTTATGTCTGCTATAAGACCGCTCTGCTACCTACCTGCCAAATTTCATGATTGTAAGTGAACGGGAAGTACCCTGTAGGCAGACAGACAGACAACAAAGTGATCTAATAAGGGTTCCGTTTTTCCTTTTGAGGTACGGAACCCTAAAAAAGATACACGTTAGAGTTCCAAGGTGCTGGAATGCCAACCTCACACCAAAAAGCGCAGCGTCGGAAGACTCCCCACTAGGTAGCCCTAGCTCGGAATGTAATCTCATAATATAAGCTTTTAGAGATTGTATGGGGACCAGTAGTGCCGCGACAGCACTGTTGCGGCAGCACTTCTGCGAGCAGCGTGGTTCGGAATCATACCTTAAGGATAAAAGAATTATGTTATTTATGTACAACTAAAGTGCCTTTTTGTTTTTATTTTAATTAAACCCGTCACTCACAAAAATGTAAAGCCAGACTTTCATTACATCCAGTACAGCGTGTAACAGATTTTTGAACACATTTTCAACAGCACTACTGAAACCTTTGATCTTTTCATAAGGTTCGTAGCATTCTAGTGACATTTCGCATCCGTCAGCATTTAAACGAATATGAAACCTATCACAAAACACGTAAAGTTTAAAATATGCCGACCTCTAAATTTATACCGATATTTTGTATTCTGTTTATAAAATAAACCGGGATTTGGAGCGCATTACCAGTATCGTATCAGTTCACCTTATGCAACTGCTTTTAACCTACTTTAGGTGAAAGCTTACACGGGAACGTTGAGCAGACTATTTACAGCGGTACAAAACCCCTTTCATAAAGCATTATAGGATCCAACTTGCATATTTAAGAGCACTTTTAAAGTAGTGATTATGTAACACAACTAGGTATAGTTCGCAACAGGTCGAGATGGCAATCAGGATGGGAACGTCCCGCACACCCGCACAGTCCCCACGCTAGCCCGGTTCGGATGACGTGTGGGTGTCCGGGGCGTCCCCCGTCTCATACCACGATTGCAACCTTTCAAAGTTTAGGTATGTCCGGTTTTGGGATGCAAGCTATCTCTGTACCAAATAGAGGATGCCCGCGATTTCATTCACGTCGGTATTTTTTTAATACCGCGGGAACTCCTGGATAAAAAGTAGCCTTTATCCGTCTGCGTGATGCGCTATTTCTGTACCTGTCAAAGTCGGTTAAACGGATATAAGACACTTACAAAAGTAAAACAGAGCTACTAAGATTATGATTTGTGATCTAATTGTATTGGTAAACACTATACTAAATGTAAAGGTATGGTTCCGAACCATTCTGCACGCAGCAGCGCTGCCGCAACAGTGCTGTCACCAGCTGTCACAGTCCTGTCGCGGCACTACTGGTCCCCATACAATCTGTACAGGTGAGCTTATATGTCATATAAGCTTATAGAGATTGTATGGGGACCAGTAGGGCGATTGTCTAAAACCTGCATTAATCATTATTACAATCTCAATTGTTCTGATTGGCTGAATTTGTGCGATTCTTGTTGCAACAATGCATTGTGGCTAATAGTGAGCGAGCATTAACCAATCAGAGATCATTGCGATTGTGACATTGTAGCTGTCAAACAGCCGCGGTAGGGCGACTGTAGTGCCGTGACAGGACTGTGACAGCTGGTGACACCGCTGTTGCGGCAGCAGTGCAGCGTGGTTCGGAATCATACCTTTAGGTAATTATTCAAAAGAGATTTTCATTTAAATGGTACGAGTAAGACACATAATTAATTCGAATTCAATGACGGTGTACACGAGGATTAAAATTTAATCTTTCTTTATCCATTAATCCATTTAAACTTATTAATATCCATTTCACTGTTTAAGGTTTAACAGATTATCGTCGGATTAATTTTAAAACCCGATTCTCATACAACATCAAGTTAACCTAGTAATTCTAAGGTATAACAAAGAGATGAACGTAATCCTTTGTATTTGGAGTACGGTTAAATTCATTTGTACACTAAAGGAAACAGTGAATTGCTTCTGATTTCGCAGAACGGGAGTTAAAACGGAATTTCGACTAGTGTTTGCGAAACTTGAAGTTCTTTAATTGTATAGATATTACGTTGAAACCACGGACTATTACTTACTGATGTCTGAGGTATGTTTTACAAGGAGTAAGTCCCTAAATAAATACCAAGTACCTAATAAAATAAGTACCTATATAAATAAAATAAATAAATAATAAAAAGCCATTTATTCTCGAGTTCCTTAGTTAGTTACATAGGTAGATTAGTTTTGTTAGTTAGTACATTTTACTTATTTTCCTAGATTAGTATGGTTAGTAAGTGAACGCTTTTTTTTTATGGAGCATGAGCCCCATTGCGGGTAAAGGCCTCCCCCAACCTCTTCTTCTTGCTGTCCTTGCCCAGATACAACCAGTTCTTCCCTGCAGTTTGTGTTATCTCATCAGCCCACCGTTTGATAAGTACCTAAGTAACATTGATCATTATCAAATTCTAGATGGTGTCTGCGACCACAGAATGCTTATTTCTTTTGTGCCGCCACTTCATCTGCGTGGATTTAGGTTTAAAAAAAATCCGTGGGAACTCTTTAATTTCTCGGGATAAAATGTAAAAAACCCATGTAAGAGCCCTCGCCCATAGCGACTTTTTGTAGCGATGCTGTCGCGCGTTTACTAAACACACGCCAGCATCACTACTAACGCGTGTTAGTCGGATTAGCAACGCGCTACTGCATCGCGACTGTATCGATGCAAACGCGCGACCGTGTTGGACGACATCGGGGAAAGAACGGAGGGAGGGTGGCGCATGAATGGAGAACCAAGCATCAGTGCAACATTTTTTTCTCGTTTGCATCGAGACAGAAGCGCGACAGTATCGCGTTTGCATTGCGACTGAATCTAAGACCGTGGGCGAGGGCACACAGTTAGCGACCGCTTCGCGACTGTATCGATGCGGAAGCGCGACAGCATCGCTACTGTATCGCTACAAAAAGTCGCCGTGGGCGAGGGCTCTTACTCCCCATGTCTTTAACTATATCCGTGAAAAAAAATCACGTGAATCCGTTAATTCGTTGCGAAGTGATTAAAGGGCCAACCAATAAACCCATTAGCCAACTGCGCGGGAGATATTATAGTGCACAAGTGTGTGCGCAAACTCAGGTGAACTCTCGTTTCCCTCATTCTCATATCCCGATGGGACGGAAATCCGACACGACCGGAGAGAGATCACGGGAGATCACCGAGGCACTGGGGTGGAACACTACAACTTTCTAACTCCAGGCTAGTAGGTATAGGTACAGAGAATTTCTTTACAGAAAAATACAATACATGACTATTTTTTGGCCCGACACGGGAATCGAACCCGGGACAGTTAATAATAACGAGGCAGTTAATAAACCAACAAACCAATAAGCAAACACATTTTCGCATTTAAAATATGGGTAAATAAGAGTCATATAAACATTACACAGAATAACAAAACATTCATTACAAGTATTTCTTCAACATTATTTTCTTAAAGAGAAAATTAGCGAGATAAGTTGAACAGTAAAAACATTGTAACGTAATCCCGGCGGGTGAGCGCGGTGCCAAATTAAATATGAGGAACATCCTACACTTGCGGTCACGAATTGGCACACTTTGCCAACTCCGCCAATTTGCTAACGGATGCCATACTTACTCATACGATAGTAGCGAGTATTTTGGAAAATAAAATAGTTAAGAGTAAAAGAGTTTTTGCTAGCATTTAAATAATAGTACGTTATGGTACAAGTATGTAATATTGGTGATTACCGCTGATCTTAAGATAGTAACCATCTATACACACGTGTATCATACGACGTTTTTCAACACACTTGTGAAGAAAATAATACTAATAATTTATTTGTAACACGAACAAGTTTTTTGAACACGATCTTTTTTGTATTGAAACTTTTTTAGGAACATAGCAACTCTACCAATAAAAAAAACACTTTAACTCACTTGTGAATAATAGCAATGAAAAAGTCACAGTTTGATTATAGGTGTCATTGAACTTTTTTAAGAACAAAGCAACTCGATCAATAAAATAATTAAGGCATTAGCTGGTAAAGAATAAACACATCTATCAACGGTCTTTATAAGTCTTCTGCTGTTTTTTGAATTTTTACATGTGCAGTGACAGACGAGTGAGATTTTTATATGTGAGGCTCTACCTAATTGTGCCATAAACTTTTAAACTTCCGTAGATAATGGTTTTGGTACAATAAAAAACCCGGCCAAGTGCGAGTCAGACTCGCGCACTGAGGGTTCCGTAGTACAGTCGTATTTTGCGACATTTTGCACGATAATTCAAAAACTATGATGCATAAAAATAAATAAAAATCTGTTTAATGTCTGAAAATATTAATTATTAGTTCATCACCACAATTTAATTTTTTTTGTTTGATCTAACCCTAAATTCACGGTTTTCAGATTTTTCCCCAAATGTCAGCTATAAGATCTACTTACCTGCCAAATTTTATGATTCTAGGTCAACGGGAAGTACCCTGTAGGTTTCTTGACAGACAGACGGACAGACAGACAGACAACAAAGTGATCCTATAAGGGTTCCGTTTTTCCTTTTGAGGTACGGAACCCTAAAAAAGATAGACGTCAAGGCAGACTACCTACTACGCGACTGCGTAGCTCACGTAGCATTCGAACGCGTAACGTGATCTACGGGATGCGCGTACGTAAAGAATTAGCGAAATCGGTTCAGCTGTTCTCGAGATTTGCGATCAGCAACATATTCAGCGATTCATTTTTATATAATATAGAAAGAAGATATTATTTGTGATTGTGAGTTAATAAATAAAAATTACGTTTGAAAAGAAAATCCTTTTGTTATGTATGAATAAAAAAATATACACAAAAATGGAGCAAAGCAATTGAATAAAAACAGCAACACTACGTACATTACAGAGGCGTGTAAAATAGAATCCAGTACATTTTTTGTTAGCAGTGTAAATGTATGGACATTACAAGAGAAATATTTGGCTGAGTTTCAAGTGGCGTAGTTTAAAGTTTTTTCGGTTTAATTTGTTGCAGCCATGAATTTAATCCCAGTGGTATCTTGTGAGCAATCTGCTCTAATAGGCGAAGTTAGTACGTTTAGTTCGAAGGCTTAGTGGCTTATCGGGGATTGTTAGGAACGCGCTCCCAAAAGTATTTGATGCCAAATAACTAGAACGATTTTTTTTGTTTGACAAATTTTTGGTGTGTTTGGTATGGTGGTTATAGCGTGTGTACTAACGAATATTTCTTAAAATGTCATAAACTTATAGATGATGATCTAAATAGACAAAATTCCAGTTCTTAACCTGCCACAAATATTAATAATATTTACAAAAACTTCCTCTATTGATTAAAATTTTTTTTGGAAAATCGGTTCAAAAACCTCGAGAAAATGGGTGTACATACATAAAAAACCGGCCAAGTGCGAGTCAGGCTCGTGCACCGAGGGTTCCGTAAATTCCGTAAATCAAAAACTATTATGCATAAAAATAAATAAAAACTCGTTTGAGAATTTACAGGTAAAGCCCTTTTATATGATACCCCACTCGGTTATAGTTGTCATACTTTGAAAATTAAAACACTTTTGTCTTTTTGGTTGGTTATATTTTGTATTTAATTTCAATACGTTTGTAAACTTTTTTTAATTTTTCAGTCATGTTTTTGGAAAACTTGCCCTTTATTAGATCAGGAATATTCCGCAAAATGCTATTTTGGTGGAAAATATACCAATTTTAATAAAATCAACCAATTATGTTGAAATTTCGTATAGGAGACGAATGAATGCGTGAATCAATACGGCTCTCCCGAACGCGTCCTCATATATTTGCAGTAAATAAAATTCGCCTGCATTTCGTAGTAGGTATCTACGAGGCTGATAAGTGGAATGCATAATTTCATGATATCGTTAATCGCTTGCTCAACGTTCGGCGAGTATACTCGAATCGACGTTAAATTTTTCGATAATTATAGACTGAAAAGCTACGTAGGTGAAATACTGGTGTGGAGTTTAGTAAGAACGTCATTTTATTAATTACTAGCTGATGCCCGTGACTTTGTCAGCACGAATTTAGATTTTTAAAATCCCGTGGAAACTATTTCATTTTCCGTGATACTCTGTCACTTTCCATGTCCATTCCTTATATTGATATATTCATGCAAAAAATCTGACCAATTCGTTGCTCCATTGCGACGTGACTGAAGGACAAACCAACAAACAAACACTTACGTATTAATAATATGGATAGCAATACATACCTACATACCTTTGCCGAGCTCTTTGACGAGAAAAATACTTTTTTAATGACTATCAAACTATATTATTGGTATTCCGAAAAAAAAATTATAATACCAGACATAATAGATACAATCTGGGATTATTAGAAAAATTATCGTCATACTAAAAAGACTAACACATTAGGTTTTTTTCTGCAGTAGTAGGTATATTAAATTAAATGTATTTTTTCTTTTTTAATCAAGCGAATTGAATATTTCAACCTCAATATAAATTTTCCATTGCACCAATCGTGTATAAAATCTATCAATGCTCTGAATGATATTATGTAGGTATGTTTCTTTCTTTCTTTCATTAATGCACACACAGCACAAAAGTCAGTGAGTTGCAGTTGATGCCACGATGGTACGCATTACGGCATGTTTCCACGGACCACCTCACGACTCGACTTGCGGACACAATACGTATTACACAGCACAGTGCACACAATTTGTTATTCATAGGTTTTGCAATTCCAGCAACGAAATCACGTACACGTACAACCGGCCCGGTAGATCGTGACATATAAATGACTCATAAGTGGCACAAGTTCTCCTACATAAAATAAATAAAATAGATTTCATTACACATCATGTGGTATAACATCAACGAGTTTACAGTTACTTGTTGTGTACCGTTGCTTTATCATTATTGTAAAACCCCGTTACAATATAGCGGCACATACAACATATTTCAAAAGTTGCTCAAAACATGCATCATGCTGAATGAACGAACGAATGTATGAATGAACGGTTAATAGTCGTTGTTGTTGTCTCAATCAATCAACATTTATGTTTCTTGTAAATAATAGCTTGACTTTGTGGCACTTGTGTGCAGCGGCTCTCCGTGAATTGCTTGAAATCGTCTGTCTACTTTGTGAGGATCTCCTAACGCTACGTTTTCCACTCATCATTACACCTAACATCATAAATGCGAAAAGTATTTTTATTGATTTGTTACGCTTCACGCTGTAATATAGAAAGGGATCGTCTGATTTTATAAGGTTATAGTTAAATACCTGAAAAGTGTTAAGTAACATACGCTACTTTATATTCCGGGAAATCAAAGAGTTCCCACGAAATTTTCAATCAAAATTCACGCGAACGAAGTCGTGGGACCATCTACTAGAAATATACCTACTTATGTAGTTCAGAGGTCGTATCGTGTGGTGGTCCATGGAAAAACGCCCTAATAATTTCATTCCGCGGTACATCAAAGGAAAAACGCATTTCATTCCTGCAACCAATAAAGTGAAGCCGCTTCGAACGAAGATATTACTGTAATGGATTTCTAGCGAGATTCGAAAAAAGAGCAGTTCAGGGAATGGAATTACAGTCATAATAAGCCGGGCCGTGTTCGTTGCGCTTTTCATAAACCAATCCAATAGAAATGATTTATGAATATGTATGTAGAATTTGCACCTATTTCATCCTACCTTCCTGTTCTATTAATTACTCAAATGTATTCCTAGTAGCATTTGTGTGTATATTGAGCTTATTAAGAACGAATCTAAATAAATAATATAAAGTATTGTTAAAAATGCAATACAAAAATTAAAATAAAATGAATTTTTCCAAACGAAATTCCACTTGAGGCTCTCTGAACGTACTATTACTTTCTGAACGTATTGTGCGCTAAGCCTTAAGCTGCATTGCCTCAAAGAACGAATGGAATGACTGCCGTAGTCGAGTAATCATACTGAGAACAGCTCTAATAAAATAATACAAAGCATTGTTAAAATACAATACAGAAGGTGATTAAAATAAAATATGTTTTGCAAATTTCTCTTTCAAATCGCGGTTCTCATATTTTGCAAATGAAATTTTACTTGAAGCCCTGTCTGTTACTTGCTTAACGTATTAAGCCAATGTGTACTGAGCCTTAAGCTATTTGAACCGCTACGATATGGAACGCCGTTCTGGCATCAGTTTTCCTCTCCACTTTTAATACGGATACCTTAAAGTTAAGAGTGAATAGGTATATTAGTCCCGTGCTAATGCGCATGGCCGCCATTTTAGTGACTAGACTGAAGTTTCGAGCTGACGGTATATTTTTATTTCGGCTGACGTCAAAATTACGTTATTTCGATGTTAGAGAGACATGGTTTCAGCGCAATAGCAATTTGCGGGACTTATAGGCATCTTCTTAGATCTTAGACTGCATCATCACTTGCCACGGTCTGATTGCAGCCAAGCTCTAGTCTATAAATTAAAAAAAAAGCTGCATTACCTTAGAGGACGGATGGAATGATTCCCGTAGTCGGGTAATCATACCCAGCTTATTAAGAACAGCTCTAATAATACAGAGCATTGTTTAGATCGAAACGTGCCGAGTTAAAATGCAAATCAGATTCAGGCATTGTACGCGATGAACGTATATCTCTTGCGCAATACTGTAGTTGGCGTGTGGTTTTTGTAGAGCGGAGCGGGTGTTTTGTAGTACGGAGCGGGTGTTTTAAAAGTATAATTTATACTTACTGGATTTTGCCCGTGACTTTATCTACGCTATATAATTTTAAGGTGATGCCCTCGACTTCATCCGCGTGGATTTAGGTTTTTAAAAATCGTGTGGAAACTCTTTGCTTTTCTAGGATGAAAAGTAGCCTATGTCCGTCCTCGAGATGCAGGGATCTTTAAAGATACCTTAGGTCAAAATCGGTTAAGCAGATGTGTCGCGAAAACCAAGCAGACAGTCACACTTTCGCATTTTATAAAATTACTAGCTTACCCTCGCTACTTCGTCCGCGTGGACTACACAAATTTTGGACCCCTATTTTTAACCCCTTAAGGGACGTCGTATCAAAAATCCTTTCTAAGCGGATGTCCACGTCATAATAGCTATCTACTTTCCAAATTTCAGCCCGATCCGTCAATTACTTTGAGCTGTGCGTTGATAGATATCAGTCAGTCAGTCAGTCAGATTTTACATAATATGTATATAGATATTGGAGTGTGGATTTGTGTACATTTTGTTTTTCTTATCTGCCATGCTTATGTACTTGTAAATTGTATATGCTTGTGTAGTTTAGAGTAATATACTTATGTATGGAACAATGTAACAAAATCAGACTGTTCAACTAATTAGATACAACCTACAGAATTCAGTACTAAGGTGAAACCGTAAAATAGCTTTACATTTAACATAACAAGCACTTGTAAACGCAGATTGTTCAACTTATAGGTAAACCTTCCACAGGATTCTGAATTTTGTGATAAAACCGTTAAAACAATCTTTGATTTAACATTTCACGTGTATCTTTAAAGCTAATAATCGTTTAGTAAGCTAAAACCTCTACATCGCTACTTGTTAATAAATACGAACATTTAACAGCAAGTATGAAAATTTAATGCGGGCCGTTTCCAAGAGGCACTTTCGCAAAATCAACATAATCCGACGAGAGAAAAATTACGAAACGCTCTCGCGTCGTTCCCGTATCCTCACCATATTTTCCGCATATAAATTAACTCATAACTCAGCGGGATATTCAGGTCAAGCGTCGCTAAATCATTTGTATACGGGTAAAGACGAGTATTTATGTCAACTACCGTCATTTACATTATTTAGCTAATTATACGTATGTGTGACATAGAGCTGCTGTTACCAAGCGTCAGAATTGACTAATAAGGACTCCACCAGACATGTTGGTTTTAGCATCAGCGATCGGCGACTAGGTTTTTTTTAATTATCTTAATTTTTATGTGACTTTAATAATTGTTCGACACTGACACATCAAACCCACTCTTATTTTAAAAATGTAATTACATACTGCAATGCAACTCACAAATGAAGAAATAATATATCTTCATTTGTAAGTAGTGTATTACTAGTTATGAGGGTTTAGTTGTTTTTCGGGATATAGCGATCAAACGTAGACAGTCGTCAAAACGTGTAACGTTGAAACAATCGCTAAAATGCACGATTTCAATACATCGAACGCAAAAGTAACTAAACGAGATGAATCATTGATGCAGTCACTAAATTAAATTGCCCATCGCTGATGCTAAAAGTATCTTATCTACTAGGTATGACCCTTAAGAAGAATTAGGCTTAGATATAAATTAGGGGTGATAGTTACTTTAGCAACCGATTAAGCAGCTGAAGCAATTATATCTTTCAAGCGATAATAACCAACCAATATGTGTATATGTATGGAGCAAAATTTCGTTAGATAGTAGCCGAAGGTTTGACCTCTAAAGCGTTTCAGTATTCCTATGGGTTCATTTCGTCAACCACGGTATGCCGTTGACTTGGTTTTTGGCTATTATATAACGTGTATGTACTTACATAACATTGCTTAAGCATATAATATGGGCATCGCAAACTGAAGAAACTAGTTGTTGTTTCTATGCATTACAATATTGTCCAGTGTTAACTCTTGAACTTGTACAGCTGGTCTCCGTAGAGATTTCCACACTTCAGCTCTTGTGTGCGTCGACTCCATATACTCCTTCCTCGTTTGATGTCGTCAGTTCACCTAGTGGGTATAATATTGAATTTCATTTAATTCGAAGTTGTTACCTTTAATGTACCGCGGGCAAATTGCCTCATTAATTCCGAGGCACGACCTCGCAGCGCTGTGCCATTAATCCAAGCCCTAAAAAACGGGCATTCCAGGTATCTTTGAATATTTTTATAAAGGAAAACGTTTGCTGATAAATCTTTCTCATTTCTTCAGCTAGTAATCTTATTTTCGAATTTAAAAATAAGGACGTTCTCAATTTCAATCAAACATAAACATAACTTTTTGCTAGATTTACCAGCTTCAATGATTCTATTTTATACATAGGTTATTCGTTGAAAGTTGGAACTGAAAAGCGCAGCGTTGGCAAACCCCCACTACGTAGACCGTTAGTATAGACCTCCTCTAGGTACTTAGTAGTAATGATGAAGTCAGAGAAAGCCGCTGGATTCTAGCGACGCAAAACCGTACCGTGTGAAGTCAGTAAAAGAAACCTATGTATAGCTGTAGACGTTTATTGGTTAACAACGATGACGAAGACAAAATGTCATTTTCATCATCGTCATGAGAGTGGTCCCATAAAAATTGATGACAATGAATGAAACTCCTCAATGGACAACAGCTAATCACTTTTAACTGAAGATCAAAATATGGCAATCGGTCTATTTCTGGAATTATTAGATCCTGGAAAAATATGTACTAAGCGAAAAGCCTTTTATTCTGCTTTAATCTTGACGCAACTACCTAAGGACCTTTAAACGAGAATTGCATATAAATCGCGATCATTTCCCGATTGCAGAGACTTTTATAGGATATACTTGATTTGAGTCCCTTTATTGAACTTTCTTTAATAAAAACTTAAGCAGGGCTATCAGAGCCTTAACCGAATCCTTTTATCTTATTAAAGGACACACAACACACTTTTGCTCGACTAATTGAGGTTGGGAACCCGGATAGCTCTCGCATTGGTCTGCTACCACTATGCATTCTAGCAGCACGTGCACACAAGAGGTGCAAGAAAAATTACCCAAGTTATTATTTTTAAAGAAGCAAGTAATTTAGGAAAGCTGTGAAGTTTCGTAATATTTCTCACTCGTCGCCACAATTTCTCGGCATCAAAAAGACCTCGACCACTTACAAACAACGAAACCGCTGTGTTGCAAATGCTTACGAAAATAATGAGGTCTGAACCCCACTCGAGAAAACGGGTAACAACCTAAGGAGTGCGGACTGTGCTCGACGTTTAAAGCCTATCTTAGGCAGACTTTACCCGTTAAATTTATTTCGTTTCATTCAACAAAAAGGTGATCATTTACAATCGTGATTAAGTTTTACTTCACACAGAAAGCACTGTAGTACCAATACTTTATTGTTATTAATAATTAATTAAAATAGGTCCTTATTGAAATCGTTTTGAAAAAAATCTATTGAGATTGAAAACATCACGAACGATATATTGTGATGTTTTGAATCCGTGCCTCGTAGGTACGTGGCACGGCCCGCGCCCGCCACGTGTTAGCAATTAGCATTAATCGTCCCTAAGGCTGCCTCTTAAACGGAACACTTATAGGATCACTTCGTTGTTTGTCTGTCTATCTGTCCCTCTGTCCGTCTGTCGTGTATGTCAAGAAAATCTATAGGGTACTTTCCGTTGACCTAGAATCATGAAATTTGGCAGGGAGGTAGGTCTTATAGCACAAGTAAAGGAAAAAATCCGAAAATCGTGAATTGTGGTTACATCACAAAAAAAATGCGTTCATGAAAAAATAATTAGTGATTTGAACTTTCAAAGTAAGATATAACTATACCAAGTGGGATATCATACGTAGGGCTTTACCTGTACATTCTAAAACAGATTTCTATTTATTTTATGCATGTTAGTTTTTGATTTATCGTGCAAGCTGTCAAAAAAAAACATGAGTACAGAACCCTCGATGCGCGAATCTGACTCGCACTTGGCTGGTTTTTTATCTGTATTTTTCTGTGTTGCTGGTTGATGCTACATAAAATGTCTATTTTATCAACGATGCGAATTATGAGGCATTTATTTCAGCCCTAAGTGCCTTTGCAAATTATGAGTAGATAGGTAAGTACCTACTTAATTTTACGAATTTAATGTAAAATATTCCTGCCTATATGAAAGATTTAAGCACGACACTCAAGTCAGGCCAAGTTATAACTAAATGCCACCTCGCAATCTCCTCCGAGATATTAACATCTAAAACAGAACGTGAAACAAAATTAATTGCCCGACCGGGCCTCGTAACTTTGTTATAAAGTGGGGGCAGCTTAACTCATCTCACTTTAGTAATTTCCTATTTACCCGGGAATGTTTTTAAAGCTGATTGCAGATTACATCCGTATAGCACGCGCCGCAAGAAAGACGCACCGAGCACGACGGATTAGTCAAACATTCATACATTTGATAGAAATCTTTCAGTCATGCATTTTCAATAACTGGAAAAAACCGGGAGGTGTAAGGATCTACTGATTGATAAATATTGTGAGTACAATGTCAGTACAATGTGAGTAAGTACATTTTGTCATATATTGACAAAGTGCTTAAACCTATGTAAGTATGCTGCAGGGCTGATATCCATATAAACCATGAGGATAGAGAATCTGTTGATTGCTGAAATAAAATAAAATTACTTAAATAAAGTATGCAACTTTTGTAAAGTTAAATATCGCATTGTACAATTTATCTTATACAGAAAATGATAAAGTATAGGTATACCTATAGGCCAAATTACAAATGAGTTGAGCTGATGTTTTCACGGACACTGTTTACGTCCGCAAGCCCATCCTGTAATAATATTTATTCATCAAAGGAAGTACCAAAGAAAAGCGGATGACGTCCACAGTAACGCCACATTTCTGTGGTGCCTGCATTAAGTTCGACAAGTGCAGTTTTTACGACTCTTGTGACTTTCGGCTTGCAACTAGTATGCGAACAGCCTTAATACATAAATTCATCACCGCCAGTATGTTTTGACAACTAATCTGAAACACATTGTGTTGTCATACTTTTATTAATTTCGCTGCGTTTGGCCATTCTCTCATAATTGCAGTAGAGCTACTAATTCAACGTTCCTACTTACGAGATGTTGGTAAAAGTATTGTTGGTATAGGTTGGAAAAAATTATTATAGCTCAGAAATAGAAATAAACTTTTCTTTGCTTTCGAAGAGTCAAGTGAATCTATCACTGATTCGAAACGTAATGCCTTTTCTACCGAGAAGAACAAGTAAGAAATTCGGTGTATGTATGTATGTCTCTTTCATGTATGTCATGTACATAGTTACAGTCCATGCAATTCTGGAGCAAATCAAATCTCATTTACATAATCATTGATTATGCTGAAAAATTACTGAAAAAATGGGTTGTTTATTTTCATAAAGCACGTTCACTCTGAATGTTCCATTTATTTTATAAACAGTCTTGTATAGGTTAGGTACATTTTTCGCCTCAAATGTATACTTAACTTAACTGTTTGATAAATTGTCAAAGTTACTTCGCCTTGTTATGTAAATTTAATAGGCCATTAGTACTTTTAGTATATTAGCGAGTGAACGAACATAAGCATCACAAAGAGCGTAATAAAGGAAAATATAAGTAACTTTCCCTTGGCATAGAAAAACTTTTGCGTGAGTGCCCAAGAATGCGTATTATTCGTACCCGTGCGTGAAGGTAAACAGACATGTTCAACGGTCCTACCGAACTTTTCGTTTGAACAACGCTATTATTGCGGGAACCTCTCTTCATACTCGACGGTCATACATTTGCTGGAAAAATATGTAGCATTCTATGTTTTGTTGTTAGAGCGCTTTCACACCGTCCGATCCGATACTGATCGGCAAATGATTTGCTTTATAAATGACTGATGAACCGATCCTACTCATGGTATATTATGTTATGCTATATTGTCCCTATTTTTGAAAACGCCCAAAAAATTGATATCATTTTTCTTGGTTTCATAGGTCTAACCTAACGCCCACTGAAATTTTCATCTCTGTCATTTGTATGGAATTACATAAAAGAGAGAGCCTTATACTAACGTCTGGCGCCTGGCACACACACAAGCGGCACAAGAATGTGACGGGAAAATCCCTTATGAGACCCATGTTCGGCAGAAAACGTCCATCGGTGGAGACCACAAAAAAGCTTCGTCTAAAAGCTCGATAAATTCCGGCCCAAAAAGTGGCCAGTAGAAACCGCTGACAAAACGTGGCATATTTCTTGTCAAACATAAATCGTTGCCCCGCTAGATTAGCTTAGCGGTAACATTTGTGGAGCCATTATTCTTTTGAGTTCACTGCGGTCACGACAATAAATAATATTCGTTTTATGACGGTTTTTATTATTATTGGATTACGTCGAGTACCTACCTACTCCTTTTGAAGTTACTGACTGACTAACTGACTAATGATCTATTAACGCACAGCTCAAACTACTAGATGGATCGAACTGAAATTTGGCATGCACATAACTATTATGTTATGACATAGACATCCGCTAAGAAAGGATGTTTGAAAATTCAACCCCTAAGGGGGTAAAATAGGGTTTTAAAATCTGTGTAGTCCACGCGAACGAAGTCACAAGCATATTATGCTTGTTACCAATATATTCATATCGATTTAAGTTACGATTCTTTCATTTTTATGACAAACCATGGTATATTTTTTAAATCATAAATCGTTGCCTTCTTAGATTAGCTCGGCGTTTCCAAAGCCATTATTCTATAAGATGACTCCGTTCGCGGTCATAAATAACACAGGTTTTATGACATTTTTTATTATTATTGGATTGTGTCGAGTACTCCCGTTTGATGTTAGTTATTTCTGCTCTCTGATATAAAGCGTTGTAATGGAAAAGTTGTTTGTGGACAGAATTCCACCGAATTTAATATCTAGAAGTTGAATGGAATGTTGGAGTTGCTTCAGTGTTTTCGTTTGAGCGAGTACCACGAAATGTGTTTTGTTTTATTTACTGTTGTGTTATTCCAGAATCCAGAACTAATAAATCAGTTTTCAATCGAAGCTTAATAAAGCTAGATAAACAAGTTTTAAATCATTATATTCATATTCATTTAATAAGTTTTTAATTATTGAAATGGATTGAGTCTGTAAATTTTAACTTTTTAGGGTTCCATACCTCAAAAGGAAAAAAGGAACCCTTATAGGATCACTTGGTTGTCTGTCTGTCTGTCCGTCTGTTTGTCGTGTCTGTCGACAAAAAACCTATATACTACTTCCCGTTGACCTAGAATCATGAAGTTTAGCACGTAAATATAGGCCTTAACAGCACAAGTAAGGGGAAAATTTGTGAATTTGTGGTTACATCACAAATAAAATATTATTAAATCACATATATTATAAATGGCGCGGTTTTCTACTTAAAAGTGTTAGGTAGATATAACTTATACGATGGTACGGAACCCTTCGTGTGCGAGTCTGACTCACACTTGACGAGTTTTCATTTTTGAAGTTTACTACAACCGAGTCATTTAAGACTCGTCTGTGATATTTTTCTATCATGTAACAAGAACAATTTTCCTTGAATCTTCATCATATATTTTTGTTATACATTGGATACCTAGATCTGTTTTCCTAAAACTATCGTCCAGATTTTGTTTATGTCTTCCATTCCTTAAATAGTTCTTAAAACAAAGTCACAATCCACATTTGTCAGTGAATTTGTGCATCAATACTTACCATCATTGAAGAAGTTTTTTTATTAAAAATCTACCGAAGTAAAGTCGGGGAGGTTCAACTAAATAGTTTTATTAATAAAAGTTATATCATAGTTCTAACTCAAACACCTCTCAAGCAATTTTCTTTTGTTTCTAGATTCTTTATTCTGCTTTGTATCGTTTTGGACCCAAGGCTCAAAGTAAAATAGCGTCTTCAATCGAGATCATTCCTCGTCTTAAGTGATTTTATCTTTTATTTATTTTAAACCCAGCAGCTTGATCGGAATCTCCGCTTTGCCCTCTGCAAAAAAATCCTAGATAAAACATCCGGCAAGCTCAAAGAAAACTTAGTTCAGTTCAGAAATAATTAAAAAGAAAATACTTAAATCTTTATTGGAAGTAACTCCTATACACAAATATCCATACTAATATTATCAATGTGAAAATGGAGTGAAATTAATATCTGTCTGTATATCTGGTAGCATGCAACCCGTGGAAGTATACAGGTTACTTCTGGTACCGGAAAATTAAAGAGTTCCCACGGTATTTTTAAACTACCCGGTGAAAAACCACCCAGGCCTGCGAATTTGTCTTAAACAATGAATCAAAAGCTTAATTTGCTATAATCCGCTGAAACAGGTCGAATCTGTATGGTACAACATTTAGCATGCGATATGCACCGCCCGCTCTCCCGTCTGCTGGCAGGGCGGGCGGTGCATGTCGCATGCTGCATGTTGCACCAAACAGACTCAACCTGTTTCAGCGGATTATAGCAAATTAAGCTTTTGGTTCATTGTATCTTGGATTTCCGCAAAGTAACGCCTGTTTCTATACAAAATTTGTCTCAACTTTAAAGATAAAAATGCATGAGCTTTGCCTATCTGGTGAACTATCTTTGAAATAAAATAAATAATGCACCGTATGAAGAGTGTGTTAATAAATAGTTTTATAAAAAAACTAATTATGCCCTTGTCTCTAGTGTTTTTCAAAATACAATAGAGTTAGCTGTTTGTATTGCCTATATTATGAAGTGCACGGCAATGCATTCAAATCACCAAGGTTTTTTTTAAATGTATGTTTCACTGGCAATCCTCCGACATGGTTATCGGAGACATTGTATAGCTTAACACGGCATTTTTTTACCTTTTTCTTTTTAGATTGTCATGAAACAGGTTCCTTTTTTTGTACTATGATCATGATTTTTAAGCTTATAAGCGTTACGTTTTCACCACCAAGGTTGCCGAGTTAATAATGTGCGCAATACAATCCAATCGTATTCAATTTACAAACCCGTGACAGATCACCAATGTCTTTTGCAACTGTTGCTAAAACAGCCCTATCCATCCGTTTCTTTTTCCAGCTCTACTAAGAGAGTGAACGAGATAGAAAATGTAATGAAAATCACGTTAACTGCCACCGGTAACCGCAATGACGACACTGGCGCCCACAGCCGCGCAATATTAATGCCGGGGCGAAGTTTACGGTTGCGAGGGTGTCATAAAATGCAAGCTGTGGCTGTTGCCACTCCATTCTATTAAACAATACTTAAAATTACCGTGTTGCTTACCTGTATGTACATGTGGGTTTGTTTAAATATTATTATGGGGTATAAAAAAACCGGCCAGGTGCGAATCAGACTCGCGCACTGAGGATTCCGTGGTAAAATCGTATTTTATCGACATTTTGCACGATAAATCAAAAACTACTTACTAGATCTCGTTCAAACCAATATTCGGTGGAAGTTTCAGCTTAGAAAAAAATCATATTAGAAACCTCAATATCATTTTTGAAGACCTATCCATAGATACGACACACGTATGGGTTTGATGGGTTAAATTTTTGAGTTTCTATTACCAATTCGCGTGGCTGCCATTTTAGTGACGTCATTTTAGTGATGGTATATGTTTATTTCAGCTGATCATTTCAATGTTAATGAGACATGGTTCCAGCGCAATAGCAATTTGCGGGACTTTACTAGGCTATCACCACCGGGTAGGTAGTAAATTTTCGAAATTTGCCTTGTACTTGTGGGTACGAGTATAACGGCACCGTAACTTTGGCCATTTGTTTGTCACAAGGAGAGGTATACTGCTGGTTTATGGAAATGCCCCCATCGATTTTCAATAGGTAACATGGTTTTAGTACTATGACATGTTTATCTACGGAATAGACTTTATCAATTTAGTTTATAGATTTCTAACGTCTTACTAAAGATATCTTGTACTGTGTGTGTACATATTATGTAATATCTTCACTAATATTAAAGTTAAAGTTTTTAAGTTTGGGGTAATCTCCGGAACTAATGATCCAACTGATAGACATAGCTATATTAATTTAATCACGCGGAGGAAGTCGCGGGCAAAAGCTGGTATAATAGTTTAATCAATCAAAAAGTGTACAATAGTAATAGATACCAGCTTTCAATAAATTATTTGACATTTTACTTTGATGGGTACTGGACCACTCTAACAATGCCCCCCTTCCTCCATTTCAGTATCTTTTGTATGAAAAAACATCATTTGCAAATTGCAATGTATGTATTTTGATTCGAAAGTGACGGACGGACAGACGGACAAGCGTCAACAGATGCTCACATTGTTTTTACCATTTTCGTACCTATAGGTAACATTACCCCAAAGAAGTTGTTAAAAATAAATCTACTCAAAATAACAAAAAGAGATCGTGGACGTAGATATAACCCTTGTCGATTATCGATTCTAAATAATGTTTCCAAAGAATAATAAGGTCGTAGAAAAGAAAACTTCGGTACGAAAGCTAAGCATCCCTGTTTACCTTTCACGAACGGGTAAGGATAACACAGATTCCCGATAAATAAAAGTTTTTCTCTTCGGATAGAAAGTTGCGTTCCTTTCTTGCTAGGTATATTTTAGTTGCAAACATTGTTTTTATTTTCAACAAAAAAAAAGATAACAGTTGGTTTCTTCATGCTCGTAAACGCTTGACAGCTTTACTAACTAGATGATGCCCGCAAATTAGTCCATGACGTGGATTTAGATTTTTTTTATCCCGTGGGAATTCTTTTTGTTCCGGTAACAAATTGGCAATATGTACATAAATAGATAGACATAAATATTGGCAAGGATTAGTTCTTACAGTAATTTTAACTCTCACTACTATTTAATTAGTTTCTTAAAAATAATAGTAAATATTTTTTATTCAAGTAAACTTTCACAAGTGCTTTCGAATCGTCGGATGCATCTACCACTGGTTCGGAATGCCTTTCCTACCGAAAAGAACCAGCAAGAAACTCGAAACTCTGAAAGTTATACAAGGGATATTATAGGGGAGAATATTTTATTTTCACATTCAATAATATTATTAAGTTCACTAATAAAACTCTAAAGATATTTAGTACCCTCGTATATTGTGTGTTCAAGCAGTAGATACTTACTTACTTTTTAATAATTTAATTTGATAAAACTGAATACGAAATAGGTAAGTACATGTAAATGATGGACGTGATATGACTGCTACAAAATCAACTCTAGATAACACCAACTATGATAGAAATTACTTTCGAATAAATCTGAATTGAATCACCATCTTATTCGATCTAATCGAATAAAGAACCTTCAAGATATTGCCTTCAAACGTCGAGCGCAGTCCGCTCTTTGTAGGTATACTTACCTCTTTCTCAAGTGGGGTTCAAATCTCATTATTTTTCGGAAGGATTTGCAACACAGCGGTTCCTTTGTTTGCAAGTGGGCGAGCTCTTTTTTTTTGATGACAGAAAATCTAGCGAAGCGAATAAAAAAGTTCAGTGGCCTGAAATGTGTCTATGTAGGAGTAGACATTGTTTGAGTCATAAGTCAAATTAAAGCGGAATGATTCGGATTTATGGACTAAGAACCCGCAAGAGGCCAGACCTTCATTGTTTTATAAACGCTGAAAGTTTAATTATAATTTTTTTTTTTTTCTTCGGAATAGTACTTATTAGAGATCACGTCATGCATTGCCAGACACTTTGTCGTGGCAACCCCTGCCAGACCCACTTAAATTTTAATAAATTGTTAAAGTGTATGTAATCACGTTTAAATAGTTATCCTACTCTATTTTCTATAAGGGCATGAAGTCCTTTAGACAAGGTTAGTGTGCTCTAACTTTATCATTGGTTTTAATTAAGCATAATTGTAGCAAGCAATTATCGTGCAACAAAAGTTTTCGAGCAAACAAATTCACTCTCTAGAGCTTGCGTTTATCTTCGCCGTTTTAACCAATTATAGACGTCCATTGCTGCATTATGGTCAGTTACAACTATTTTTTGATGTGGTTACGGTCAACTCTTGAACTAAATTGTTACCTAAGAAGGGCTATTTCAAACAAAAACACTAGACGTCAAGTTGTAAGTAAAAAACGAGATGTACCTCACCAAATTTTTTGTTCGAAATGCCCGTCCTTGTAACCTCTAAACTTAGTAGGTACGTAGAATGTAGATAGCACTTGCCTACACACTTACCTAGTTAAAAAAGTCGAGTTGATAGCTAAAGTTCTACCAACTACTTCAAAGTAAATAAATAACGTACTAAAACAGAAAGGCTTTTATCGGAAAATTGAGATTGACAAATGACAAGGAGCGTGGAAAAGATTTATCGCAGGAAATGTTGCAATAAAACGTTTTTCAAGTCGAGAAACACACGCAAATAGATGGGCGCTATCGTGACATACGATCATAAAGGATATGTTAAGGAACCTTTATTGAATAAAAGAAAGAATCGTTTTTTTCACGTATATTTCATGATAAAAGCTGATCACACACGCAAGCCGTAAGAGGCGTGACAGCCGCACGAATCTCAAAGCAACCCATTTTTCAGTACTGAAAGTACGTAACATCCATCATCATCATCCATGATCAACCAATCGCCGGCTCACTACAGATCAACAGATATTGTGCACAAATCTTGTGCGACAGGTTCATCGCCCAGTAGTAGTAATAGGTAATTAAATCAGTTCGCTTGTATGGAGTGTCAGGAGTATACGTACCATAGTGTGTGGTTTTTGATTTCACTACGATGCTATACTCTATCCGCGGAAAGAAGTTATTATAGCGCTCTCTCTGTTACGAAATCCCTTACAAATGATAGAGACAAATATCTCAGTAGGCGTTAACCATTTTGGGTTAACCAAACAATCACAAACATGTTTTCAAAAATATTCGAAATTCAATTCGAAAATGTTTTCAAAATACAATTGAAATTCAATTCGAAAATGTTTTCAAAATACAATTGAAATTCAATTCGAAAATGTTTTCAAAATACAATTGAAATTCAATTCGAAAATGTTTTCAAAAAACATTCGACATTCAATTAAAACATAGTTTAAAAATTGAATTGAATTGAATTTTTTCGGTTGGCAGTTCAAAATGGTTAGCGCCCACTGATATTTTTGTCTCTATCATATTTTGTATGAGATTACAACAGAAAGATCGCTAAACTAACTTCTTTTTGCGGATAGAGTTTCGCGATAATACACAATTTGACAGTATGTATCGGCAGGTATCGGAGCCTTTTGATTGATTGATGTTCGCCGCAACGCCTTTAGTGATGTATAGCTAGAAGACATAATAATTTATGGCTTTTATGAAATACGTATTGCTGCTCTATCGATCAACTTGCGATCGATCAATAAATAGAGTTTAGGGACAGCGTAAAAGCAGTCCTGTATCGCTTAACTTTTACATTCACACCAGCTGTATGTAGAATATTCGCTGTAGGTATTTCAATCTATTTTGGTTGATTAATAGGTGTATAACGCCCCGCAAGAGCTTTTAAGAAATACACTTTGCCTTTCTGCTCGATCAATTCACATTTAATTTAAGGGAAGATATTTGTACACAATCTTCTACCAAGAACCTAAATCGTTTCAAAATCTTCTAAATAATATACTAAGGGCCTGTCTCACCACCGCCAGATAAACTTTATCTAAGAATTAAATTTGGCGTTTTTATAATCTGTCAAAATGTCAAATTTATCCGTTAGATAAAACTTTATCTGGTGGTCGTAAAACTCCTCCTTATATTAGCGGATACCCAGCATGTGCTGGGAGAGCACATGGTTGTCGACTTTTCAGCAATTTTTTGATAATCCCCTAGATAACCCTTTGTTGAAGTTAACTAAAGCTTACTTTCGAAAATACTTGGCTAACATGGATCTAGACGGGTCACGTCTATCTGACATCGGAGCGGATTACCATCAAGGAAACCCGGTATAGCGGCCAACTGCACAAAGATAGATGAATTTACTTGAAACATCTAAATATACCTATAAAAGGAAAATATGACTGACTGGCTGACAGTACCCGTAGTACAAGACTTTACGTCTCACCAAACCAAACCAAATTCGAGAGTCGAAATACTTCCGCGTTACAGTAAACTGGATCTTAAATGCCTTGCTTTAAAGCTCAAGTTTGTCTACACTTCTACAGCCAGCGCTCCAAGCGGAAACATTGCGAAATTAAAATCAGTGGCATTGAATATTTGACTTCAATTCAAGGCTGTTTAGGTCCATTTTACTGTAACGCGGAAGTATTTTGACTCTCGAATTTGGTTTGGTTTGGTGAGACGTAAAATCTTGTACTATGGGTACTGATCTATTAACGCACAGCTCAAACAACAGGACGGATCGGGCTGAAATTTGGCATGCAGATAGCTATTTACCTATGACGTAGTCCGCTAAGAAAGGATTTTATAAAACCTAAATCCATGCGGATGAAGTCGAGGGCATCAGCTAGTTGGCGATAAATGAAACAGTAGGTAAGAGGAAGAGATTAGGTAATCTAAATTATTATTCAGAATTATTCACCATTATCGACGACAAGTTACGATCAGAATAGTAATTAATATTAACAACGACGTAAAACAGTGGACTTAAGCCGATTAACTAAAGTATTATGAGTCCATTAGGGATACACCAGACACCAGGATAAAGTAGAGATGGAAAGGTAGAGATTGTCATAATATTTCACGTAAAATAGCTCTTGATAAATTTAAATGTGGGTAAGTATCTTAACAACGTAGAACGTAAAAGGTTTCACAAAAGCTAATCATACGTATCGGTGACGTATGCCATCAGTATCAGTACCCTTATTATAAATGCGAAAGTGTGTTTGTTGGTATGTTGGTTTGTTGGTTTGTCCTTGAATCACGTCGCAACAGTGCAACGGATTGATGTGATTTTTGTATGGGTATAGATAAAGACCTGGAGAGTGACATTGGCTACTTTTTATCCCAGAAAATCAAAGAATTCCCACGGGATTTTTAAAACCTAATTCCACGCGGACGAAGTCGCGGGCATCAGCTAGTAGCTGTATATATTGTACTCGTAAGTGGTAACTAAAGTTCTTAACACTTTGACTGTCTTCTTCTTCCAACGCTGCGCCTTCCGGTGCGAGGTCGCCATTCCAGCACCTTGGGACCCTATGGGAACTATGTGCCCTGTTCATTGCCACTTCAGCTTCGCAACCCGTTGAGCTATGTCAGTTACTCAAGTTCTCCTACGGATCTCCTCATTTCTGATTTGATCACGCAGAGAAACTCCAAGCATAGCTCTCTCCATCGCATCATTTAGTATCTGTTTTTGACGACCTCCTCAGCGCAGTGGTAAGCACTGTGGTCTTATTAGTGGGCGGTCCCGGGTTCGATTCCTGGTAGGGGTTTGGAATTTTATATTTCTAAATTTCTGGTCTGGTCAGGTGGGAGGTTTCGGCCGTGGCTAGTTACCACCCTACCGACAAAGCCGTGCCGCCAAGCGATTTAGCGTTCCGGTACGATGGCATGTAGAAACCAAAACGGGCATGAGTTTAATTAAAACTGCCATACCCCTTCCAGGCTAGCCCGCTTCCATCTTAGACTGCATCATCACTTACCACCAGGTGAGATTGCAATCAAGGGCTAACTTGTATCTGAATAAAAAAGAAATCATCTGCTTCATCAATCACTATTCATGAATATGAATTTACTGATGGAGGACCTATCGTCGCCTAAACAAACAGTCTCAGAATAATTCACACTCCAAAAATTTTAATTTCCAACAAACGTCCTACTGAAGGTCTGGGCATCAAAGTTCAAAACAAAAATTCACGCAGAGACGAAGTATCAACCTTCCAGTTGAAACATGAATAATACATAATATTTAAATGGGTCTAGATATTAGTCGCACGGGTTTCTAGCTTCGTAGCTTCTTTCATTTTAATTTACAATGTAATATTATATCAGTATAATAATATATAAGAGTCACGAATTGTTACCATCGATATAGAAGTTAGAGCTAGTAGGTACAGTGAATTATTAATAACTAGCTGATACCCGTGACTTAGTTTGCTTGGAATTAGGTTTTTTAAAAATCCCGTGGGAACTCTATAATTTTCCGGGATAAAAAGTAGCCTTTGTCCTTCCCCGGGATGCAAGCTATCTCTGTACCAAATTTCATCAAAATCGGTTGAACGGTTGAGCCGTGAAAAGCTAGCAGACAGACAGACAGACAGACACACTTTCGCATTTATAATATTAGTATGGATGACTATACTTTATCCGCGGAATAAAGTTTGCATATCGCTCCCTCTGTTACGTAATCCCATGAAATGAAATGAAATGAAATGAAATCATTTAATTTTGCTAAAATATGTGAGCAGTAAATGGTCGTACATATATAGATGGTCCCTTTCACATTTTGCCATTCATGTATGGTGTGCAAAATATGTGGTACTTACAATAAAAATAAATTTAAGAAAAAAACAAATATAAATGACCACGACATATACAAGTAATAGAGACAAAAATCTCTGTGGGAGTTCAAGATTTTGAGGCACCAACCAATCACAAACTCGTTTTCAAAAACATTCGAAACTAAATTAGAAAACATAGTTTCTTTTGTGATTGGTTGGTGACTCAAAATGTTTAGTAGGTATTGTATGGGATTACGTAACAGAGAGAGAGCTATATACTAACGTCTTACCGCGGATAGAGTATAGCGACCGCCCGCAGTTGATACGTTGAATTGTGTTGACTAAAGTATGTATATGGTTCAATCATCATCATCGTCATAGTCAACCCATAGCCGATCATCATCATCATCATCATGATCAACCCATAGCTGGCTCACTACAGAGCACGGGTCTCCTCTCAGTATGAGAAGGGTTTGGTTATAATAGATTGGCGGACTTCACACACCTTTGAAAATATTATGGAGAACTCTCAGGCACGCCAGTTTCCTCACGATGTTTGCCTTCATCGTTAAAGCGAATGATTTTTTATTTCTTAAAACGCACATTATTTCGAAAAGTTAGAGGACCGGGATCGAACCCCCCACCTCTGGAATAGGAGGCGGATATCGTAACCACTAGGCTATCACGGCTTGTTCTATATTAGTTCAATAACACAATATTTCTAAGGTATTTTGAACATAGGCCAATTCATATTCATATCACGTCAGAATAAAATCGAATACTAACAAATTTCCCCAAATAAAATATATTAGGTACGGAAAAAATTCTCAAACATCCCTAAACTACGAAAGTAGCTCACAGTGAAACTTTTTAAGAGCCAAATGGTACTTTCTTGTTTAATAAAATTAAGCCTTAAACAGTCCATAAAATTTGTCCCCGGCTTATTTTGTACGGAACACCGTGTGTAGTAAACAAGAAAAGGCGAAATTACGGCAAAGTTTGTGTGCCTTTTCTCGACCTAAATTTTTATACACGTTTCAGAAAGTGTTTTATTTTCGGCGATGTATATAAAAATCCTTGTATTTTCTATTATATTATTCAAATTATTAAATAAACGTAGACTAGTAAAACAAACGAAATTCAGTAAAACTATTCAAACGTGTGGAGCAAATAGCCCATTTATGATCACTGTATGGTTTAAAGGGGTAAAATAGGGGTTTAAAGTTTGTGTAGTTTACGCAACGAAATAAAAAGATTTGAGCTATACGATGAATTATATCAGTCAGTCAGTTTCTTCTTTATTGAAGGTTATCTATAATAAGTAGCAATCTATATAAGTAACTGCGGAAGAAGTTTATTTTTTACAGTTTTTGTATAGGAAAACGACATAATTTATTCCTCAGTTAGTTATAAGTCCCGCAAATTGCTATTGCGCTGGAACCATGTCTAATTAACATCGAAATGACGTTATTTTGACGTTAGCCGAAATAAAAATATATCATCAGCTCGAAACTTCAGTCTAGTGCTGACGTCACTAAAATGGCGGCCACGCGCATTAGCAATTTGCGGGACTTATAATCTTAGGATTGGGATTTGGGAACTAACTTACAAACGTCAAACACGTGGATACTATGTTAGGCGCGGAAATCAGTACCCTTATTATAAATGCGAAAGTGTGTGTGTTTGTTGGTTTATTGGTTTATTGGTTTGTTGGTTTGTTGGTTTGTTGGTTTGTCCTTCAATCACGTCGCAACGGTGCAACGGATTGATGTGATTTTTTGCATGGGTATAGATAAAGACCTGCAGAGTGACATAGGCCACTTTTTATCCCGGAAAATAAAAGAGTTCCCACGTGATTTTTAAAAAACCTTATTCCACGCAGACGAAGTCGCGGGCATCAGCTAGTGCCCTTATAAAAATAACAGGAAAAACTCGTTAATAATCCTGAAAATACAAGGATAAAGACGAAACTAAAAAAATAGGTAAGTTACGGAAGTTCTAGAAGACAGAGTTGCTTATCTTTTTTTTTTTTTTTTGTTGCTTATCCGACAAAATGTAAGCATAGTTAAGCAGATAATATAATGTATTAGCCAATTTTCCTGCCGCGTGATATATCGGATAAGGAAATGAAATCATTAGATGTGGGGAGATAACGTTCCTTATAAAAACACCACACTAATCACTATATACCTATTATTTTTATGGTAAAAATATCACAGCAACTCTTTTTTATTTAGATAATATTTTTTGTTTGTAAAAAGCTGTGATAGGCTAGCGGTTAGGACGTCCGCCTTCTAATCGGAGGTCGGGGGTTCGATTCCGGGCACGCTACTTTCCGGAGTTATGTGTGTTTTAAGTAATTAAATATCACTTGCTTTAACGGTGAAGGAAAACATCGTAAAGAAACCTGCATGCCTGAGAGTTCTCCATAATGTTCTCAAAGGTGTATGAAGTCTACCAATCCGCACGTGGCCGGCGTGGTAGACTATGGCCAAAACCCTTCTCACTCTGAGAGAAGACCCATGCTCTGTAGTAAGCCGGCGTTGGGTTGATCATGATGATGATGATTTTTGTCTGTGTAAGGTTGCCTGTGCACTGGTGCAATGGACCGATGATAGCCTAGTGCTGTCTGCCTTCTATTCGGAGGTTGGGGGTTCAATACCGGGCACACACCTCTAATTTTTCAGAGTTATGTGCGTTTATACGTACCTGTACACACACGCAAACTGAGTCGCTCATAAGCTGCTCAGCTCGCTGGGGTGTACCTATGAAGTTGAAGTTGCCGCTCGGTTTGCGCAACGCCGTTGCGCAACGGGGCAATTTCAACGCAAATGGGCTGACCTCATGGGTCAGATTTTGCACTTTTGTGAAAATTTATAATTTTAACAATTTTTGTATGTATGTTTATGTTAGTTTGTACTCGTAGTTTAATAAGTGTAATTGGCTTTATGGCCGTTCTAATTAAATAATAAATAAATAAATAATAATAATAATAATAATAATAATAATAATACTGTGCGATACAAGATCAGGTGGTCAAGACGCGGAACTACCGAAAGTACATTCTGAAGGATGGCACTCATGACATCTGTCGAGCTTGTCGCCATCCCGGCGAGTCACTCAGACATGTGCTTTCGGGATGCTCAGCGCTTGCCAACACTGAGTATCTGCACAGACACAACCAAGCAGCCAAAATCCTTCACCAAGAGCTTGCTCTGAAGTACGGTCTCCTGGATGAGAGGCTGCCGTATTACAAGTACACACCGGTGCCGGTACTCGAGCGCGACGGAGTCCGGCTCTATTGGGACCGGTCCATTATCACGGACAGGACTATTCTAGCGAATAAGCCTGACATCGTGGTGGTGGACCGGGCACAGTCGAGGGTGTTTTTGGTGGACATCACCATTCCGTATGACGAGAACCTCGTGAGAGCTGAGACGGAGAAAAAGCGCAAGTATCTCGATCTGGCTCACGAGGTTTCCGACATGTGGCATGTGGAGTCCACTGAAATCATCCCAATCGTCATATCTGCGAATGGGTTGATCCCAGTCAGCCTCGCTCAACATCTGAGGCGACTGGGTTTCCGTGGCAGTTCGCTCGCAGCCAGGATGCAAAAAGCGGTCTTGCTGGACTCGGCTAGGATAGTCCGCCGATTTCTTCACCTGTCGCCCTGACCCCCGGCCGTTTGGTCTCCCCTGCCGGGGTGTAATCCTCCGCCCGGTACAAATATGTATGTATGTAATGTTTATGTAGGTTTATTTATTTTTATGTATGTAAGTATATTATAACTCTTTTGGCTTTTATATGTATCTATTTTGTACGCGGGCGTGAGAGTAGATGTATATCCATAATAATAATAATAATAACGCGGAATGAGCAGTTCAACTTAATACACGTACACACTACACACACGCAAACTGAGTCGCTCATGAGCTGCTCAGCTCGCTGGCGTGTACCTATGAAATTGAAGTTGCCGCTCGGTTTGCGCGACGCGGAACGAGCATTTCGACTTTATCCACGTACAACACATGCAAACTGAGTCACTCACGAGCTGCTCAGCTCGCAGGTGTTGATCCTCCTTACGGGATTTGGTCAAATTAGGTATTTTTATTATATCACTGCTAGTCGTCTGTAGAGTACCTAATACCAATTTCTTATAAGCTACCTAATAATCGAGAGATATTTCATTATTTCGTCTGATTAAATTGTTGCACTCGTTTATTTCTGGAATCTGTATCTAATTCTTGATGACATAAATTGTATAAGTATGCCATAGCAAGCGTTGCCTACGTAATGCCTTTGGCTGTCTTATTAACTTGAAAGCTTGGCTCGTAAATACGAGAGAAAATATTCTGGCGACGATAAAATTCATATTCCCTTGATAAGCGCTTTTTTTAGGGTTCTGTACCTGAAGGGTGCCAACAAAACCCTATTACTAAGCCTGCGCTGTCCGTGTCCGTCCGTCTATCCTTTCGTCTGTCTGTCCGTCCGTCTGTCTGCTAGCTGACTGCAGTTTGCACCGCATCTTTTGAACCTTATTAGGTAGAGAGTTGACACAAAGTATGTAAGTACTTATATTACCGGTATAAAAACAATTAATAATAAAATACCAAGATGGCAAATTTCAAAATGGCAGCCATGCAACTTAAATAAAAAAACATGGCGCGTGGCGAAAATCGGATTATTCGGAACTAACGTTGCCGTCAAGTGTCCCCTTTGTTCTTGTTCGAATAGTCTAAGCCTTTGTTCTCCATCCTCCTGTCAATGTCATTCAAGTGCCAAAAGAGCCTTGTCGCACTGTAGTGCTGTAGTGCATATCTTATACGATGGTATGGAACCCTTCACGTTCGACTCGCACTTAACCGGTTTTTTTTATTGCTTAGCAATTCTGAAGCATTTCTCCTACATGGTAAAATCTCATGATGCCATTTGATTTTATAAATAAGCAAAAAGCATAAAATAGCTGCTTTATATTTTGCAGTAGGTACTTATTTCTATTATTGATAAATACAATAAAGTTAATGTGTGTAGTGTTTGGCATTTTCTCGTATCATTGATTTTCTTCAGCGTGTTGGATACAAATGAAAACATTGTTGTAAATAAAATATTCCAAAGTTCATACATTATTACAGATACTTACATTGTAAAAATATTGAGAACTCGTATTGAAAATCTGGGCGAACTCTGGTTTTTTTTTAATTCATTATAGGACGCTTGACCACGATCACACCTGATGGGAAGTGATCATTTGGCCTAAGATGGGACGCGTTTGCCTAGAAGGTGCCTATTCACTCTTGTTTTAAAGATTTACCGAAAGAAGATTTAAAAGAAGTACCTACCTACTAAATTATATCTTACATGAAATAAATAAAATTTAAATTTGAGTATTCAAAATAAAATTGGTAAAAGAGTTTCTGTTTAAATAGGCTAAAAGTGTACTAAAATTTTTACAAAAAAAATAAAAACCGACTTCGTTACACAAACACTAAAAATTGAAAAATAATTTAATTTATTACCGAATATATTATGTATACAAGAGTTAATATAGTTCCATAATAATACTTTTTGGTGCCGGTGCCAATTAGCTTTAGCTGCGCGAATCGTCTAGACTTCATATTTTTATGAGACTCCACAATTTTTATGAGGCACCTCATTGGCACCGACCCCAAAAAATATTATTATGGAACTATATTAACTCTTGTATACATAATATATTCGGTAATAAATTAAATTATTTTTCAATTTTTAGTGTTTGTGTAACGAAGTCGGTTTTTATTTTTTTTGTAAAAATTTTTTATTTCACAATTTTTAGTGGCCCCATGGAATTCTGCTATGACTGGTTAAAAATCTACTGTTTACTAAGCTATTACACTGATTTACTCTTATCCGTTGAGGAGTTCCAGTATCTATCTTCGAAGGTGTTCATCAGATCTTCACCAAATTGAAATGGGACCAACTTTGAAGTATACCCTTTCAAACAAAAAAAGAATTTTCAAAATCGGTCCAGGCGTTTTCGAGTAATCGGGGAACATACATAAAAAATAAAAAAAAAAAAAAAAAAAAAAAAAAAAAAAATCCGACGAATTGAGAACCTCCTCCTTTTTTTGAAGTCGGTTAAAAAGCAAGTGAGACCAAGACGGTAGGTATCTTCATTTAAAAGCTAGTAGGTCACTGCTCAGAAATCCTCTAGCCGGTCGTAAGATGACGTCCACCGAGCAGTGCACAATGACCTTTGAGCGCAGTAGGTACCATTCAAAGACTTCAATTTTGGTACAGTTTAGAAAATGCCAGAGAAAGTAAATAATAAAGATAACGTTGTCTGGTCGGAGGCTACGGCCATGGCTAAATAGCACCCTACCAGTAAAGCCGTGCCGCCGAGCGATTTAGCGTTCTAGTACGATGCCGTGTAGAAACCGATAAGGGGTATGGGGTTAAATAAAACTGCCTCTTCCAAGTTAGCAGTTTAAGTCTTGCTCTAATAAGAGAACAAATTGTTAAGTAATTAAGACGTTAAACTTTCCATGCTTTAAAAAAAATGTTTCTGGTATGTTTATACGATCAAATATTAAATTAAAAAGTATGCAGAATATAACGCATTCATCTCTAAAAACAGTTCAAGGTAAACAAATAAAGGCAGTGGAAAGTATATAACAGGGTCGCGAAGAATTCCTCCATACGGTAATGAGATGTGACATCTTGCAACCCAAACAATGTACGGCTTTGAGTATTCCGGGTGAACATTTTGATGAGAATATTTCGAGGAGCCTTGAATTTTTGGGCCGTATTTCATTTATTTATGCTCTTTGTTTGTAAATTGAATTATAAAACTTAAAGCTAGCCTTATCTAATTACTATACAAATTATCTGTATTTCCACGCTGGACAGACGGGCTGATCCGTTGCGCAAAAAATAAGCCAGTCCTTCTGTCACCGGCTGATATTAAAATTGTCTTCTTTCGTATTACATAATTTCAAACAGAAAAGGTAAACAAATAAAGGCAGAAAGTAGGTATGTAAACAGGGTCGCGGTTAAGAATTCCTCCATACGGTAATGAGATGTGACATCTTGCATATTCCGGTTGAACATTTTCGTTGGATTATTCCGAAGACTTTTGAATTTGTGGGTCGTATTTTATATATTTATGCATTTTGGATGTAAATTAAAATGAAAAAATATTAATTTATTTGCCGATATTAAAATTGTGTTCTTTGATTCTTTGATATATTATTATTTCAAACAGTCAAGGTAAACAAATAAAAGCAAAGGAAAGTAGGTATATAAAAAGGGTCGCGATTAAGAATTCCTCCATACGGTAATGAGATGTGACATCTTGCATATTCCGGTTGAACATTTTCGTTGGATTATTCCGAAGACTTTTGAATTTGTAAGTCGTATTTTATTTATTTATGCATTTTGGTTGTAAATTAAAATGAATAAATATTAATTTGTTTGCCGATATTAAAATTGTGTTCTTTGGTTCTTTGATATATTATTTCAAACAGTCAAAGTAAACAAATAAAGGCAAAGGAAAGTAGGTATATAAAAAGGGTCGCGGTTAAGAATTCCTCCATACGGTGATGAGATGTGACATCTTGCATATTCCGGTTGAACATTTTCGTTGGATTATTCCGAAGACTTTTGAATTTTTGGGTCGTATTTTATTTATTTATGCTTTTTGGTTGTAAATTAAAATGAAAAAATATTAATTTGTTTGCCGATATTAAAATTGTGTTCTTGGTTCTTTGATATATTATTTCAAACAGTCAAGGTAAACAAATAAAGGCAGAAAGTAGGTATGTAAACAGGGTCGCGGTTAAGAATTCCTCCATACGGTAATGAGATGTGACATCTTGCGGCGGCCCAAGCAATGTACGGTTTTGAATATTCCCGTTCAACATTTTGGTGGGATTATTCCGTGAAGCTTTAAATTTTTGGGCCGTATTTTATTTATTAGTGTTTTTTATTTGTAAATGAAATAATATTTTATGTGAAACTGTCTAATAGCATGCGGCAGGACAGTCGAATTTAGACTCACAAAAAATGACTAATTTAAAAAAAAAAAATATCATGAAAAGAGCATTATGATAGTAAGTAAGGTGGTTACGGGAACTCATGACTCATGGTAGGATATTTTTGTTTTCATGAGATGATAAGTTTCAAACCTTTACATAAAAAACTTTGAATTTAAAAAGTTTTTACCTACTTTTGAGTTTGCTATTTCATTAACAAATGAACGTAGAATTTGTAGAGGATTATGAGATCGAGGTCGCTTGCTGAAGAAAACAGGGTGGCTCAGTTTTCTCAATAACCTGCTATTATATTATTAAAACAAATGATAACTACTGCGGCCTTCTTGGTTATGTTGAAAATCCAACGAGCCACCGGCCCCAGATGTCTTTGAAAGTTCTTTATAGGGTTCCGTACCTCAAAAGGAAAAACGGAACCCTTATAGGATCACTTTGTTGTCTGCCTGTCTGTCTGCCTGTCTGTCTGTCTATCTGTATATCTGTCTGCCTGTCTGTCAAGAAACCTAGATTATATTTCCCGTTGACGTAGAATCATGAAAGGCTCCTGCCTTTCATGACCTACCTTCCTAGGTAGGTCTTATAGCAGACATGAGGAGAAAAATCTGAAAACCGTGACTTTGTTGTTATATTATCACAAGAAAATGTCAATAAAGTACGATTGTAGTACGGAACCCTCAGTGTGCGAGTCTGACTCGCACTTGGTCGGTTTTTTACTTACGATTTAAAAATCTATTTGAAGTTGGAAATATCTTTTTCTGCACACGTTTCGTTGCAGAAAGCACCTACGATGCGTCACTGAATCGCCCCACTTTCCCCGCTTTGAATACTAACGCGAGCTTGTGGGGAATTTTCTTTACCGTGTTTATAGAGATACCAGACCTGCAAAATACACTATGGAATGTAAGGGTGGCCACATGCTTTGAATACCTTCAAACCGTAGTCCGTAAGGGAAAATAACAAGATAGATTTTCAAACACTATAAAACCCAAATCCTCTTATAATGTAATATCTAAAGGAAACAATCCTCTATGTCGTCTACATTCCATCTACGCGTACGAAACGCTTCGCATCTTCGTTCCTTGTATGCATGGCTGGGTTCTAGAATACTCTTCTGAGATCAGTGTTTCCTGCCAATTATAATCCGGGTATCTTTAAAACAAGAGTGAATGGGCACCTTCTAGGCAAATGCATCCCATCTTAGGCCACATCATTACTTCCAATCAAGTGTGATCGTGGTCAAGCGTGAGCCTATAATGAATTTTTTAAAAACAGATAGGTACCACCTACACCACAACCAACGAACCATGTGGTGCGGTGAGAACTTCCAATGGACAGCGTCGCTTGATATACTAGTGGAATAAGAGCCTGGGAGGCCAGACCTTCATTTTATAAAAGCTGAAGCGACTATGAAATTGGATCATAGTGACTTTAGCAGATAGCAGGTAACAAATGTGTATAAAATCTTTCGTCAAAGAATAAAGTGTATCTTTTTTATATTTTCTTCGGAATAGTCCGAAAGTCGGTATAGTATTAGAAATCACGTCATGTATTGCCAGATACTTAGTGTCATGGCATCCCTCTGCCAGACATAGTTTAACTTAAACAATTTATTAAATACTGTACTCACCAATGAATTGTAGGCTGATGCAAGTCAAGCAGATCACCAGGGCTTGGAATAACACTGTCATTTTGATCATTTTGTCTAATTCACTAGGTGCATTTTAGAAACATTTCAAATCCATCTTAACACTCACTCTTTAATCTATTCATATTAACAAACAGGTGTAATTTTTTTCAACTATCACTTACGTAGTCAATTTATTCGATATTTGAATCAGTATAATAATTTATATTCGTAAATATAATTAACATTTTATTTAAGAAAATATTATTGTATTTGTTCGTGTTGAGTGAATTACATTTTGGAATAAGTCCTCCGTTATTCTGAAACAAAGAAAAACGAATAGGTTAATTTATGTAGTACATAGTAGACGTATTTCAGTGATAGAGAGAGAGCCCGGGAGGACCAGGCCTTCGTTACTTTACAAAAGCTGAAAGTTTCTCTGTGTATTGTCGCTAACATAGAGTCCTAGGAACAGGCCTTAAAGGACTGTTATCCAGGGCCGTAAAAAAAAATAAAAAAAAAATAGAGAGGAACGATCAGCGACTATGAAGTTTGGATGATGGATCATGGTGGCTTTGGGAGATAACAGGTAACGAAGGTGTAACATTTCTTACGTCAATGTATAATAGCGTTATTAGTATACTACCTTAACACAACCCAATACCAATAACCATTTGCCTCACTTTGTAGTTTTAGTAATTTAGTATTTTTCAAACCGCAATGTACCTATAGCGTGCAAAGCTCGGGCTAATGCCCCTCCTACGACGCGGCATTACTCAGAGTGGCCTACTTACGTAACGTTCGTTGCTGTCTACCGTCAGTCAGATGTTTTATTTGCAACATAAATATCGTAAACTTTTACAAAATTATATAAATATATATATATATTTATTTGCGTTTTCGCGTTGAAAACACGTAATCAGTTCATCAGTACTATCACCTGTTTTCGTTTTTGCCAGCATTCTGGTTTCACCCTGTGTTGTAAGCTTTCATTCTGAAGTTAAAAGGTTCTGAGATACGACGGACGGAGAGATGGACGGACAAATCCAAATTCGCCCAAGTAGACTCTGAAATCTCGATACGCTCGGTCAAATAAAAATAAAAAATTTGAATACAATTTTCTAAGCTCTTTTACACGATGGCTCTTTGGATTTCATCCAAATTCTTGAGTACGAGTAAATGTTTGTTTTGATGTACAATCGCGACGAGCTGGTATCATCATAATCGGGAACGGCGCGCCTTTTACGATAAAAATGAATACCTAAACGATATTTTCTCTCGTAAAGTGCCTAGAATGTTTGTAAGACAATAAAAAAAGAACAAGATTTGATATTCTGATAGATATTCAAAATTAGAATAGGTAAATTGCACCTTAATCGTAGACAGAGTATAAAGTCTAGATAAAGGAATGTTTGCTTTCTCATTCACACTAAAAAGAGAGCACAGATAAAGTTACTTATGTGATAACCACGGAACAGAAAATTTCTGTTCCGTGTGATAAACAGAGACGCAGCTAACCTATTTTTTGTCCCTTATCGTGTAACCGATTTTTTTCAAGGAATACAACTTTAGTTGCAAAACAAACTTTGAGAATTCGTGGCATCATTGTATTTCTCATTAGTTATTTACTTGTTTTCACATAAAAAACGTTTAATACAAATGTTGTTGATCGGTTAATACAAATATTGACTATTAAACAATGGTAAGTGTCGTGTTATTCATCGTTACGTCGGGCTATCGATATCTCAGTCGCGGTTACACAGTACTTTAGTCTAGTTTTTTTATTCAGTCTACGACCTTAATATACTGAATATAGAAACTATGAATAGGTACGTAGCTACAGTATTCACCTTGTTTTTTATAGGTCTCTGCATTTTTTTAAATTGTAAAAATTGTTCTCTCAAGGTGAGAAGGGTTTTTGCCATAGTCTACCACACTGGCCAAGTGTGGATTGGCAGAATATACTTATTATTACTTAAATGAAATTATGTACTAATTTTAATACAGTGTAGGTAAGACACAGCGACGCACAGACGTTACGCTGGTTAGGCAACGTTTTTTTTTTTTTAATTTATAGACTAGCGCTTGACTGCAATCAGACCTGGTGGCAAGTGATGATGCAGCCTAAGATGGAGCACGCTTGTCTTCTAGACAAGCTTCTAGAATAGGCATCTTCTAAGATGCCTATTCACTCTCGACTAGAAGGTACCCATATTATAATTGGAGGGGAAAACTGATGCTGGAAGGGTATTCCAAATCTTAGCGGTTCGAATCAGAAATGAGAAGGCAAAACGCTTCGTACGTATCCGTGGAATTTCGACTACGTACGGGTGCAGACCCTGGCGATGGCTTGCGAGTTGCGGTACGATAGTAGAAAGGTGAAGGAGGAACCAGGTTGAAAAGTTCTTCGGCACACTCTCCGAAATATATCCTGTAAAATACCGATAGACAGGCAACTTTGCTCCGATCCATTATTCCAAGAAAATTCCTGCCAAACTGATTTATGGAATAGGACCACAACCCTCAGCAACATAAGTACAAAGGGAAAGAGAGAATAAGACACAGTAATTAACACTGATAAAGGTGGGGCAAAAGCTTTAGAAAACTTGATCAAAGGCTCATTGATTTATACAGCACAACGAGAAACTAATAGCTTTCCTACGAATAATTTCTTGAATTTCCCACAACAAAATGTCGGAAACTTAATTTATTAGGGTACTCGTTTAAACGGAACACGTGCTGATCACGTCGTGCCTTTTTATCTTTCTTCAATTTCGTTAAATATTATAATGGCATTTTTCTCTTTTTAGTGTACCTTCTTCTTCCTTACCTTATCCGACGCTACCTACATGTTTTGCCGACGTGGGGTCGGCACAACATGTCTTCTTCTTCCACTCACTTCTGTCATCCGTCAACGTATTATCCACCCCTTTTAGTGTACCATACTCATTAGTAAGAATGGAGCACTTTTGGACACACCTTAGCAGCGTCTATCAGGTTTATTAGCTCGCTTTCTTGTGGGTCCTATTTGTTTGTCTGTTTAGCAAAAATTTTGCAACCAATTTTAAACCAATTTCCCGATGAGCTAGACTAGAGGACCAGTACGCGACAGGTCGACACGGCAATTGGGGTGGGAACGCCCCGCACACCCGCACAACCCACGCCCTCGGAGCAGGCGCCTCCGCCTCGTACCCAGGTCTCAGATTGCCATCTCGAACTATCGCGCACTATAGGTTGGAACTGGAAGACAATGCAACATAAATTTGCTTTATTTTCTTTACTTCGAACAACGACCTATTTTTTAATTATTGTTACGTCTTATACTATTTTACCTGGTGGAATGCTTTGGCCGTAGCTAGTTAGCACCTTACCGGCAAAGCCATGCCGCCAAGCGATCTAGCTTTCCGGTACGATGCCGTGTAGAAACCAAAGGTGTATCGGTTTATTAAAAACTGCCATACTACTTCCAAGTGAGCCTGCTTTCTTCCATCTTAGACTGCATCATCACTTACCACCAGGTGAGATGCAGTCAAGGGCTAACTTGTATCGGAATTTTAAAAAAAAATTATGATGTTTTATATTCGATACTGCTTAAATAGCTAGTAAATTCTAATTAAGTAAGTAAAACAGTAGATCGTTACCCACACAAACATTTAAAACAAATCTAAATTGGTACACTACCCAAGTACCCACCTACCTATTCTTTCTTGTTCAAGGGATTTATCAGTGTAAAGCCTACGATTAACACAAAATTCAGATTAACGTTATTCTGAGACAAATGAGATATCTATTGGATGTAGAACGTGAATAGATTTAACTAAGTATACCGTGAAATCTTTTGATTTATTCTTGTATCACTTTAATTTAAAAATAGACTTTCGTATTTAAATTTTAAATGAAAACATCTATTATTATTCTCTTCTCGCCTGACCTCAGTAAACTCATTCCCAAGTAATTCACTTAGCGAACAAACGGTTGGGAAAAATTCATAGCCGAAGTATCAAGGCCATCAAAAGACTCGACACAAAATATTCTACTGAAATGTTTTTATTCAGTAGTTATATCCATTCGTTTTGTAGGGTTTGTACCCATATCGTGCCAACGGATTCCTATTACTAAGTCTTCACTGTCCGTCCGTCCGTCTGTCTGTCTCAAAGTCAAAGTCAAATAGGTAATTTATTCAAAGTTTACTATTTATTGTACATCTTTTGATGTCAATTATTGTTGATTTGTAAGATGATAATTATGTAAAACTATTTGATCTGTATAAAGATAATATAATATAATCTATTCTCTATAGGTACCTAATCTAAGGTAAAACTCAGTCACCTTATCTTTGGCTGTTAACAAAATATAATTAAAAAAATCTTTAACGTAATACACACAACACAATTACTTTGGTATACTTTTTATATTTAAATATATAAAAGGAAAAGGTGACTGACTGACTGACTGACTGATCTTTCAACGCACAGCTCAAACTACTCGACGGATCAGATTTAAATTTGGCATTCAGATAGCTATTATGATGTAGGCATTCGCTAAGGAAGGATTTTTCAAAATTCAACCCCTAAGAGGGTGAAATAGGGGTTTGAAATTTGTGTAGTCCACGCGGATGAAGTCGCGAGCATAAGCTAGTCATTAACATAAAACACTTATCCTTCTTTTGGTGCACTCGGTTAAAAACAGACTAATGGATATTACATTACCTAAGTTCAGTACACAAAGAATGTACACGGAGAATTAAAAAAACACGGAGAAGAATTCTATGTACACCGTAAGTAGATGTACCTACACTCTTCACACTAGATATCTATGTAAAGACATAACCTACAGAAAAATACACACAAACGAATCAAGAACAAAAAGAAGAGAGATTAAATTAATAAAAAAACAAGATAGATACATTGCAGTAAATCCGGAAAAATAAGAAAAAGACTTGACCTAAATAGCAGGAGTAGGAAAAATTTCCGCAAACGAGCTCATAAACATCCAAATGAAGTAAAATTTGAATGCTGTATTCAACATCAAGGAGTACCTATAAAATTATCTCGGTGAAAACTTATGCTTACAAATAAAAAGATTTGAATGTAAAGTCTTATTAAACTAAATTACTAGCTAGATGGCATCTCTGATGAAAAGGCAGCGTATAACGCGTATTTAATGAACGAAACGTACATCATCAAGAGAAGCAGCGAAACGAATGACGGAAAACATTTTATTTTTGTAATACTTATTCCGATTTCACTGAATTTTGCAATCGACTAGACTCGTCCTTATTATTTACTCTATGGTTCACTTTTCATTCCCATCACTAGGCGTTTAGTCTATATCTTATGGCAAACTTTTTTTTTTTTTTTTTTTTTTTTTAATACAATAAAACTTAAAGCTAGCCTTATCTAAACTCTATTGTAGGTCAATAGTCTGTGTTTTTATTTTGCGATTGTTGCTAATATTTTGATAAAATATTCACGTAAACTGGTTAAATTTTGTTCATTTTATAAACTTTGAAGGTGTTTCTTTAGGAAATAACACCTTTGTGAGTGGTTTGTAGAAGAGAATATCGCAAAATTGAATAATGATGTAATGGCCGATGGATATGCATGGTTTGTTTACATTTTTTAAGTACTGCATTGGCACCTGGTATGGACTATAAAGATGATTTTGGACGCTGTTTGAAAGAGTATTTGCGTATTATAGTGCAGTCAAATTAGCCAAAAAATTGTGGTAGGTTTGCAAGTCCTCATCGATCCCATGTCTGCTAAAAAAAGTTATTCAAGGTCAAAAGTCAAAATTTTCGTTTTTTTTTTTAGTTTTCTCGTAAACGGTAAGTTTTATCAAAAAATAGGTCAGACAAAAGTTTTGGATCATAAAATTACATGCAAAAATTGAGTTACACTTTTTTTTCTAAGAATCACCATTCCTGAGATTCACTATTCTAAAAGTCGAAGGAGTTACATTTTATGTTATGCACATATTTCCACTCCACCTGTGAGGTAGTGTACCTACTCGACGCATTTTTTAACGTGGTTTCCCCAGTACGCATACTATGACGGGTTATAACGGGGCACTAAGTACCCCCCTTTTCTGGAAGCGTTTGTCGTATTTTCGAATCTAATAGCTTCAGTCCGGATGACTCTAGAAAGCTGAAAATTTCAGGATAAGATGTCCTCAGCCAATTTATCAATACAATATAAGTATCAATTATCTAGATTTTATGGTTTTAGATGTATTGATATCTGAAAATATACATATTTTTAACCGACTTACAAAATAGGAGGAGGTTCTCAATTCGACTGTTTGTTACGCGATTTCTCCGCCAAGTATGATTTTGATGATTCTTTTTTTGTATGGTAGGTTATACTTCAGAGGTGGTCCCATTTTAGTTTCGTGAAGATCTGATGAATATCTTCGGAGATGGAGAACAGAACTCCTCAATGGATAAGAGTAAATTGCTCGCGATCAGTATAATAGCTTAGTAAACAGTAGGTTTTTAACCAGACCTATCATATTTTAGTACAATGGGGCCACTAAAAATTGTATTTTTTTTAAACTGACTTGTTTAACCACAAACACTCCAAAAATATTATTATACTACAATTACTCCTGTATACCTACATAATATAATGGTAATAAATAAAATCATTTTTTACTTTTTAGTGTTTGTGGTTATTGAAGTCGGTTTATTTATTTATTTTATTAAACTATGGCTCTTTCATTCTACGTGACAGTGGCGAAGTGTATTGGGCTGGTGTCGCACTACACAACTAAAAGCCATTTAACAAAATAAGAAGAATAGTAGAAAGTCAGTTAACAGTTTATTCAATTATAAAATTATCAAATGGCGTTAGAACGACTTAACAGGGTACGTATGAACATTTAATCGATTACTTTAAACATAAGAGATAAGATAAGTGGTGTAGTGCATAACGGTAAAAGACGGAATTGACTGAAGTCAATATTGACTATAGGTCTATGGTTTCGTTATTGTGAATACCTAAAATCAAAACTTCTTCTTTATAATTCTGTCTGCGTGATGATATATATTCCCGTTTTTTTTTTCTGCATATCTAGTAGAACCACATTTTTCGCCATGTAACGGAGTCTGGCTTTCAAAATCGACAGTTTTATGCACACAGCGTACATAAAATCTGTTTTTTAGGGTTCCGTACCTCAAAAGGAAAAACGGAACCCTTATAGGATCACTTTGTTGTCTGTCTGTCTGTCTGTCTGTCTGTCAGTCAGTCAAGAAACCTACAGAGTACGTCCCGTTGACCTAGAATCACGAAATTTGGCAGGTAGGTAGATCTAATAGCTGGCATTTGGGGAAAAATCTGAAAACCGTGAATTTGTGGTTACATCACACAAAAAAAATTAAATTGTGGTCATGAACAGCTAATAATTATTATTTTCAATTTTCTAAGTAAGATAACTATATCAAGTGTGGTGTCATAATATGAAAGGTCTTTACCTGTGCATTCTAAAACAGATTTTTATTTATTTTTATGTATCATAGTTTTTGAATTATCCAGCAAAATGTCGAAAAAATACGACTGTAGTACGGAACCCTCATTGCGCGAGCCTGACTCGCACTTGGCCGGTTTTTTTTTATTCAGATACAAGTTAGCCCTTGACTGCCATCTCACTTGGTTATTGTAAATGATGATGCAATCTAAGATGGATGCGGGCTAACCTGGAAGGGATACGGCAGTTTTTATTGAACCCATACCCCTTAAGTTTCTACACGGCATACCGGTACCCGTAGTACAAGATTTTACGTCTCACCAAACCAAACCAAATTCGAGAGTCGAAATACTTCCGCGTTACAGTAAACTGGATCTTAAATGCCTTGTTTCAAAGCTCAAGTTTGTCTACACTTCTACAGCCAGCGCTCCAAGCGGAAACATTGCGAAATTAAAATCAGTGGCATTGAATATTTGACTTCAATTCAAGGCTGTTTAGGTCCATTTTACTGTAACGCGGAAGTATTTCGACTCTCGAATTTGGTTTGGTTTGGTGAGACGTAAAATCTTGTACTACGGGTACTGAACGCTAAATCGCTTGGCGGTACGGCTCGCTTGCCTTCGTATTGTTTCCTGAATCGCAGACTTTAAAAATCTTGTCTACTATTACAGGAATTACAAGAACTAAGTAGAGATCCTCCTGCACAATTTTCAGCAGGACCACGCGGAGAAGATCGTAAGTACTAGCAAGCATATTGTTGCCTAAACAAGTAGGTAACTGCGTTAGTTCGTAATTGAATGGTAAATAACAAACAAACGGTACAAGTCAATCACCAGCTTTAGATTGGCACTCAGTTATAAAATGTTTTTCTTAGTATGCAATATGTATATGCAATTATTAATAGTTATGCAATTATTTTAATTTTACAGTTTTTAATTGGCGAGCCACAATTATAGGTCCAGTAAGTAACAATTATTGTCAAAAAACACTAAAACATATAAAAGGAAAAGCTGACTCACTGACTGATCTATCAACGTACATCTCAAACTACTAAACGGGTCGGGCTGAAATTTGGCATGCAGAGAGCCTATTATGACGTAGACATCCGCTAAGATAGGGTTTTTGAGAATTTGAAATTTGTGTACTCTACGCGGACGAAGTCGCGGGAAAAAACTAATATATTGTATTTGCATAGAGTAAAATATCAGACCTGTACCTACTGATAGATATTGTATTTCAGTAAGACCATAGAATCAATCTCGCAAGTTCATTACATTGTTTTATACAAAAACTAGCTTATTCCCACTTCGTCCGCGTGAACTATACAAGTTTCAAACCCTTATTTTACCACCTTAGGGGTTTAATGTTCGAAAATACTTTCTTGACGGATGTTTAGATCATAATAGCTATCTGCACGTCAAGTTTCAGCCCGATCCGTCCAGTTTAAGCTGTGCGTTGATAGATCAGTCACTCACTCAGTCAGCTTTTCCTTTTATATAATAAGTAGAATAGAAGATAGACTTAACTTATATAATGTGTCCTTGTTTGCAGATCGACAGTCCCTATCAGGGTGGTGTATTTTCTCTGAACATACATTTTCGAGAAGAATATCCATTCAAACCACCATACGTTAGATTTACAACGCTTATCTATCATCCCAATATAAAATGTTTTGACTGTATTTGTCTTGATATATTGCGTATGTGGTCTCCAGCAAATACCATATCTGAAGGTATTCTTTCTTCGTGCATGTGATATTATATTTGATAATCTGTGTCGACAGTGTAGAGCGAGAGCCAGCTCGTGGCAGACCTTCGTTATTTTATAAAAACTCAAAGTTTCTCTGCGTACCTATAATTGTCCCCAACACTGGGAAGAACGTTTGTTTGGATCATGGTGGCTTTGGGCGATAACAGGTAATAAAGATGTAAAAAATCTTACGTCAAAGTACAAAGTCATTTTCTTTTATATTTTCTTCGGAGTAGTATTAGAAATTAGGTACTTACTTTTAAACTTTTAAACTTTAACGGTGTCTGGCAGGGGGTTGCCACGACATTTAGTGTCTGGCAATGCATGACGTGTTTCTAATACTATTCCGAATAAAAAAATATTAGAAAATTAGACTTTATACTTTGACGTAAGATTTGTTAGGCACCTACTTGTTATCTTCCAAAGCTTCCTCCTGTGTGTGACAATACGCAGAGAAACTTTCAGCTTTTATAAAAATAACGAAGGTCTGGAATGCGATGGCTCTTAGTCCATGGCTTAATATGTGCTTTTGTTTCAGTGTTGCACGCAATCTGGTCACTTCTATGCAATCCAAACCCAAATAACGCCTCGGTGCCAGAAATTGCCAGGATCTACAATACTGACAGAGAAAAGTACAATAAATTAGCCCAAATGTGGACGAGGAACCATGCCATGTGATTAGTCAATAAATAAAGCGACAGATAGACAGATACTTAACTGAAGTGATTCCTGTTCTTTTTTCCTTTTGAGATCATCATCATCATCATCATCATCATCAACCGATAGACGTTGTATTTTTAACTAAATGTTGCATAAAGTAACCCATTAATTACATATTTTCTTGAATCAATAACACATTTTTATTTACGGTGTACCTATTATAAATTAGCTGATGCCTACGACTTCGTTCGCGTTGGTTTAGGTTTTTAAAAATCCCGTGGGAACTGTTTGATTTTTCGGGATAAAAAATAGCCTATGTCGCTCTCCAGGTACCCATATAAAAAAATAGCCTTAAAAAGTAGGTACACCTTAATCTAGGCTCGTACGTCTTATTTTTGTAGTATTTTAGTTTAGTTAATTAAAAAATGGTTAAAAAATGGAGGGCGCTGCAGTGCGCAGAACATACTGGGTCCGTATTAAAAGTGAATTATAAATTCTAAATCCGCGAAATTTCAGTATTTTTTGTGAAATAAGTGTAAAACTCCTTACAACTCGCGAGTGGAAGTGTTATCCAAGATAAACAAAGCAAGATAACTGTGAAAAGGCCAAATAAATACATCGTCCGTTAACAATCAATTGTTCAAAAATAGATTGTAAACAAAAGTGCTAAAGGACTACAATACACTGAAATATGTACTAAGGTAATCAATAAACATTATCTTACACATAATTAGTACATTAAAATTAGTAAAATTAACATTATAAAGTTAAAAACAAAGTGTTATAATTAGAAACGAAAAAGTGAACTATTGAGGGTTGGTATAAAAATAAAATACACTGACAAGTACATTTCAGACTCGAAGATATCATTTACATATTTCGTTGATACAAGTAAGAGAACTGGTGGCGTAATGCAAACTACGTCTGACTTATCATAGCATTCACCGAGTTCGATCCTCAGTCCCGGAGTAGCACTATTCGCTTTTTTGGTTTTTTTAAATTTATTTATAGCACTTATACTGAACTAAGATGGAAGAAATACTAAAGATACTTAAAAATATACAAGAGGACATTAACGAAACAAAAGAAAGTGTCAGAAAGAGCGAAACCAACTTAATCAACAAAATTAATGAGAAATTTCACGAAGTTCAAAATAAATTGCAAAATTTACAGGTTACTGTTAGTTCGCAGGAACAAAGACTTGACTACCTTGAGAAACAAACCAGGGAACGAAATGTTGTCATTTTCGGTGTAGAGGAAAAAGAGCAAAACTATGAAGACTTACACAATAAGATTCTCTTATTATTCCACGATATAATGAAGATAGATTGTACAAGTCTCGAAATACAATCATCAAGAAGACTGGGTAAAAAAGGAGAAAAAGCTAGACCGATAATCGTAACACTCTCTACACTAAAAAGAAAAATTGAAATCTTACGAAAGAAAAAAAACACTAGAAAAGGTGAACTGTTACATAAAGGAAGACTACCCCCCGAAAATTTTAGAAATAAGAAAAGAACTACAAGAAAAGGCGAAAGAACAGAGAGAAAAAGGGAAAAAAGTACTAATTAAATACGATAAAATGATTATCCTATCACAAATAGAGCCAAAAGAAAACACAAACAGAGGAAACAAACGTAATTTTCCTGAAACATCACCTGAGAATAATAGCGGATCTATAAGGAAAACCAAAGAGACGACCCAAGTACAAAAAAAAAACATCCTGACATCATACTGGGCCACCAAACATACACCAAATTATAATAGAAACGAAAAATACATTACCCCAGAGTCTACAGCAGCATCGTATAACAGTGGCGCAGCAGAATAAGAATCACCGTCTAAAGATCCTCCCCCTCCTCCAATACGGTTGGTCACCGTGGAGGAGTAAGACCAAAACCCCCCCGTTTCGAATATAAATTATAATGCGTGCACCACCCAAAATAATCAATGCACATACAATGAGAATTTTTATATTTAATAATAAGAATATATAGGATAAAAACAGGTGTTATACCTATGATAATATATACGTATGCATAGAGAAGAAATTCTGGGATACTAACGTGAGGAATCTAAAAAGTAAAATATGAAAAAAGAATTGAAAAAAAAAAAAAAAAACCTACATAATTTTTACAATTTTGGATTTTTCAAGACTGCATTAGGTAATGCAAAATACAGAATATAAAGGCAGAACCGGGGGGAGGCCTTATACCCAAATATGGGATCCTTATCTACACTACACAGAATACCTACTCACATAAAAAATCAATTTTGTAACTTTTGTAAATTAATATTATAATAATTTATTAACTACCTACCACTACATACCTACAACAAGTAAACTTCACACATACAAAACACACTTAATTATTTTACCAACATAATTATACTAGCAAAACTAACATAAGATTAAGCGAAAAAGTTATAAAAACAAATAATACCTATTAGATAGACGAGTAGTTATAAGAAAACATTGTATATAGAGATAAGGAAGTTAAATAAAGGCTTAATAAATAAATAAATTAAAAAATACTCAAGAAGCTAATAACTTTTAACGTAAGCAATTTTCTTTAAATTTAAAACGTACGAGCATAGTACCTACTTCATTATATCTACAATACATATTTCTAAAAATTCTGAAAATTATACATTTACGGGTAGAAAAACGTTATCGCTTTTTGTATGAAAATTTGCAACTCGACGAAAGCCGTATTAATATAAAACACAATATGTAAACATAAACACATCGACGCTAATAAATTTGTAGGCTCGTCAGCACCAGAAGTATGTTATTATTATCGAGATTGAAGACTAAACCACTAAAAGTAACCTTAAGTAATGGTTAACCAGATACGTCAGGATTACAACCTTTAGATTAACCGAGCCTTCGTGGGCATACTAACATTATTCTTGCACACTACGAGAGATATCACAGACTACCCTCAACTATTAACCTACCGTCAATAATGAGTCATGATAACAATGTCTCTTATGAGACTAGACATCGCTAACTAACACTAGCTAAGTCCCTACCTAGCGACCGGCTCCAACCATCCCCATACCGGCCCCAGACCAACCAGCTAACCTAGCACACCACACTTAGTTCAATTAACTTCAACTACAACAATCACGTTTGTCTAATACAAATTGGAACGATACAAGAAGGACTTACCAGATAAACAGCTATTCAACACACACTATACCATCATTCACACAATCACGTCACTTTCCACAACCTAGTACTGAACCTTTAACAACTGAAACCACATTAGGTCACAACAACAATGATAATAATAAAACCTACAGTACGATACACATAGTATCCACTGAGAAGTGCCCTCGGCAAGAGCCACACGAATAATAATCTCCTCGTACCGCCGCATTCACTTTTATTGTCTCAAAATGACGGTGGGGCGACTACGTAATGTTCAATGAGCAAAGTGTTTACAATTAAAATGGCAGCGCGCCTGCACGGCCATTCTGACATGCGTACGTCCACGTACGCCAAGTATTACAAAGCATGTGAGGACAAAACCATAACCACAAAATCATTTATCGCTCTTCCATCCTGACTACATTCCTTACACTTCATTTGATTGGAGCTCAATTGCTATTGCAACTTCTAAATCAATTAACTATCTAAACTTTTTTTTTTTAGAACTTCTAAATCAAATCCACCACTGGTTCGGAACCCCACGACCTAGCGAGAAGAACCAGCAAGAAACTCGATGTCATCTAATTAAACTTTACAAACAAAAAGTTTTTTTTTTTTTGTTGGTTGTATGTTTGGGTCCATGATCTTATACCATCATCTAACACGACTACGGAGTGTGTGACTAGCACCATCACGGCCATTCTGATATGCGACCGTCCTCGGGCGCTAGTATGATCAAGCGCGCACAATTTCCAATCATCAAGTACTACAAGCCGCAGTTCTATCCGACCAGGATCAACTATCATCTGGACTGAGCAAGCGTGTCCCTCCAACCAGCTTTTTTGAGCGTGGCCCGGACGACACCCCTCAACCAGGCTAGACTCATAACATCTGGAAGCAGTGTGTCCCCTCAACCAACTCTTACGAGTGTGGCCCGGACGACACTCTTACCAGGATAAACTCACACCATCTGGAAGAAGTGTGTCCCCTCAACCAACTCTTACGAGTCTGGCCCGGACGACACTCTTACCAGGATAAACTCACACCATCTGGAAGAAGTGTGTCCCCTCAACCAACTCTTACGAGTCTGGCCCGGACGACACTCCCACCAGGATAAACTCCATAACATCTGGAAGGACACTTCCTTACCAGGATAGACTCATAACATCTGTAAGGACACTTCCTTACCAGGATAAACTCATAACATCTGTAAGGACACTTCCTTACCAGGATAAACTCATAACATCTGGAAGGACACTTCCTTACCAGGATAGACTCATAACATCTGGAAGGACACTTCCTTACCAGGATAGACTCATAACATCTGGAAGGACACTTCCTTACCAGGATAGACTCATGAACTTACTATAACATAACATCTGTCCTTATTACGACAGGTCTACCTATTCATACAACGATCTAACACCACATGAAGATTGATTTCTAATCTTATGTCGGGAAACTCAATTTGTTATCTCTCGTGGCAAAAATAATTGTTCAGCAAAAACTCATCTACCTACATTACGGTTACTCTTTTACAAAAAGAACACTGAACTGCATCAAAATTTGTTTTTATAACAACGGGCTGAGATTTGCGGGTAGTCTGAAAATTACTGTACTAGATTTTCGATAAGTTTTAACTTTTTGTACAGTAGGTACAGTTTGTGATCATAATTTTTCACACAGTAAACAGCGTGATTGGAAAGTACTATGACTAAGACTACTTTTTATAGTTTTAACCTGCGAATTTAAATTGCGGGTATCTTGGTGAGAAACTTCATGACTAGTGGATGGTTAAGCGTGTTTTACATAGATGTGTTCATAACCTCAATATCAACCTTTCGTGGGCACAACGGAATAAATTCCGTTTTAAAATTGATCTAAAGTCTTATCAGTAAAGTATGATTCGTCGATCATAACAAAGCCTTTTATACAATTTCCAATATACAAAACAAGGTCATGGTTATGCCATCGGTTTGGTTACGAAAATGATCAACCTTTTTACAGGATGCATTAATTAAAAAAACGGGAGCTAAATTTAACTTTAAATTAAATTTAACGCAACTGCGGGTAATCCCATGTGGGCTTAGTGTGGGTAATCTCATGTGGGCTTAGTGTGGGTAATCTCATGTGGGCTTAGTGTGGGTAATCCCACTTCTGATGTAGGCTAGTCAGCACCAGAAGTATGTTATTATTATCGAGATTGAAGACTAAACCACTAAAAGTAACCTTAAGTAATGGTTAACCAGATACGTCAGGATTACAACCTTTAGATTAACCGAGCCTTCGTGGGCATACTAACATTATTCTTGCACACTACGAGAGATATCACAGACTACCCTCAACTATTAACCTACCGTCAATAATGAGTCATGATAACAATGTCTCTTATGAGACTAGACATCGCTAACTAACACTAGCTAAGTCCCTACCTAGCGACCGGCTCCAACCATCCCCATACCGGCCCCAGACCAACCAGCTAACCTAGCACACCACACTTAGTTCAATTAACTTCAACTACAACAATCACGTTTGTCTAATACAAATTGGAACGATACAAGAAGGACTTACCAGATAAACAGCTATTCAACACACACTATACCATCATTCACACAATCACGTCACTTTCCACAACCTAGTACTGAACCTTTAACAACTGAAACCACATTAGGTCACAACAACAATGATAATAATAAAACCTACAGTACGATACACATAGTGTCCACTGAGAAGTGCCCTCGGCAAGAGCCACACGAATAATAATCTCCTCGTACCGCCGCATTCACTTTTATTGTCTCAAAATGACGGTGGGGCGACTACGTAATGTTCAATGAGCAAAGTGTTTACAATTAAAATGGCAGCGCGCCTGCAAATTTTTTCGTGAGGTGAACGAACACGTAAAACAAACTTGAAAATGTAAATGCATCCTGAAATAAAGGGATCTAAATAAAAGAAGGACCATCAAAAGCAAAAGGCATAATGAAATGTCTATTTATTAACTCCCAGTGCTTTAAACAATCACGTCCTTTGAAACCCCTAACCATATGAGGCATTCCAAACAAAATTAAGTACCAAAATCCAACAAGCGTTGTCTGCAAACATTTCCATGAATCAAATGTACATACTGAACCTTTTCCCTAAAGCTCAATTTCAAAAGTAGCATCCAGCTTTGTGGGTAGTTAAAAACCGGCCAAGTGCGAGTCAGGCCTCACTTTTTTGGGGTTCCTTAGATGACTATGAACAACATAATATTATTTTGAGTGTGTGTATGTAATTTCCAAGCTAGACATCGCAACAAACCGAAAAAGAACAACCCAAAAAATGTTCGTTTGTTTTAGTCATAACTAAAGCTAGGTAAGCTACAAACCACATTGTAAATTGTTGTTTTGAGCAGGTATTTGTTGTTTAAATACAGTATGTGTAGGTAGTACGCGACAGGTCGTGATGGCAATCGGGGTGGGGACGCCCTGCACACCTGCACAGCGCCCACGCTAACCCGCGGGTGATGTACGCGGCGTCCCTACGCCTCATACCCCGATTGCCATCTCGACCTTTCGCGTACTATATACATATATACACCGAAATTTCATATTCCTAACTAGTTCAGTGTTTGAGATAGACCCCGTCCCAAAAATGGTCTACAACTGACAATTTTGACAGCTCCCCATTTCTTTATTTTTAAGATAAAAGAAGAATAAAAAATATATTCGTACTCTTAGGAGTTCTTCATTCTGGCAATGATACTCCATATGCTAGGATAAGGAAAAAAAATCCGACTCCTTTTTCATATAGGTATGGGAGGCCCCCGGAAAAATAATTGAATTGAATTTCTAATTCAATATTCGGTTTTAGGTCAACGTTTTACTTCAAATAGGTACTAAAATTTCAGGTTCGTAACTCATTTCGTCTACCACCGAGACTTGTGACACGCGGACACACAGACAGACAATAGATTGATATTAATAGGGCTTCGTTTTTACCCTTTGGATACGGAACCCTAAAACTCCACATTTCTATTCATTTGGTGAGGAAATGAGCTGAAATTCGTTTTGTAGAGGTATCTTGGTGATGCGCTTAATACCATTCATACTTTTTCAAGTCCAATAAAAATGTTGAGGGACTGTAAATTGAATAAGTAAATTATTAAATTTTTTTTTTTTATAAAAACGACGCAACACAAATTTTCTGAAAGCGTTTTTTAAAGCATTTAAATGAGTACTAGTTGGTAAAGAAAAAATCTCGGAGGTATAATTAACATTTTACATGAATAATATTTTGTGAGAGGAATTTAGTGTTTATTAATTTTGTATGTAGCGGTGATAGCCTAGTGGTTAATACTTCAGCCTCATGTGGGGAGGTCGGGGGTTCAATCTCAGAGTCTATCTAACTTTTGAGCAATAATAATTAAAAATCCATTGCTTTAGCGGGAACGAAAACATCATGAGGGAACCTGCATACTTAAGTCTTCTCCAGAAGATATTCAAAAGTCTATGAAGTCTACCAATCCGCACTTGGCCAGCGTGGTGACTATAATATATGGCCTAATCCTTTTTAAGAAGAATCATTCTAAGAAGAGATCCGTGCTCAGTAGTACCAGCGATAATGTTGAGAACAAAAACGTCTCAGAAGTCGACGTAAGTAAGATCGGATAACTCAAAGTATTCAACCTTGCGGCGTATAATGAGAAAATAGGAGTAAGGTAACTGAGAAATTGCGTCTCATCCAAAAGTTTTTACCCTATAAGAACTTGATATGAAACCTTAAATGGTATGGCCAAACAAACCACGGAAAGTTTTTTTTCAGCATTTTAATTGGCTTCAAACAAATAATTTAGAAAGTTTATATTAAACCCCCCAGTTTGCCTTGCATCTTTTGCAGCCCACTCATTAAAGTGCATAAAATCCCACCATTTTGATTTTTTAAGAATTTTATGTACATACAGAGTGCCATCAAGACGAACCTATAATGACGTTTTATCAAAACTGGTTGAGCCATAGAGTGAGTAGTTACGAGCGGATATAGGAACGAACAAGCAAACAAGTCAAACACATAACCCTGGTTTGCTCACTCACTGCAGTTGGGTAAAAGGAGGGAAATTCTCATTTTTAACGCCATAGTGTGGCGAATTCCGTTGTACACAATCTCTAAACTAAACTAAAATGACACGTCAAAATCTATTGCTATCCCTTTCAAAGGATGGCACTAGATTTAGACTTGTTAATTTAGTTTAGTTTAGAGATTGTGTACAAGAGAATCGGCCCCAGTGCCTATCTATTGACAGCTCATAATAATCGCTAAAATCTATATTTTACTGCTACAGAAATAATAAAAACATATGATAGAAAGATGTAAAAGTAAGTAGATATAATATACGAATTCGAGTATTGTAGGTATTCCGCAAGCTTTGTTTACCACAAAGCAATGACCCCTATTTACTAGCCGCTTATGCTCACGACTTCGTACGCGTGGACTACACAAATTTCAAACCCCTATTTCACCACCTTAAAGGTTAAATTTTCAACAATCCTTTCTTAGCGAATGGCCACGTTATAATATGCATGCGGAATTTCGATGCAAGATTGCCATTCCAGCATCTTGGGACCCCAACGCGTATCGGTTTTTCGAACTAAGTATATGCCCTGCCCATTGCCACTTCAGCTATAATAGTGATATTATCATCTTGACAAAAATAATAATCGTAATAATTTTGGAAACAGTTACCTCTCCGCTAGAACTTTGACCGCACCCTCAATATATCTCGTATGTAATTACTATGTGCGGATCACATCTGGCGCTATCTTAGCTGCGGTTGGATAAGCGGTTCAGTTTCCACATTGTTTTGTATGAATAGGACACTTACAATTTATTACTGAAGTTTTAGGTACTAAAATTGTAATTTTTAGGATACCGTATCTCCAGAGAAAAAAGTAACCTAAGGATCATTTCGTTGTTTGTCTGTCTGTCTGTAGTGTATTTCAAGACCCGTCAAGGGAATCAAAACCTAGGATACTTTCCGTTGATCTAGAATCATGAAATTTGGCAGATAGGGTAGCAATGTCTTATACAGGGTGTAATCAGAACGCTGGCAAAAACGAAGATAGGTGATTAGTGCTGATGATCAGTGATTTGATACCACAAAAAAAGCGAAAAAAACAACCTATATTTTGTTAAATTTCACTATATATTGCAAATAAAACATCTGACTGACGCTAGAGGTTAACGAACGATTCGGAACTAGGCCACTCAAAGTCAATGAATCGTCGTAGGCGGGGCATTGACCCGAGTTTTGCACGCTGTAAATACTAAATCTAAATTACTAAAACTATAAAATGAGGCAATTTTTTTTATTAATATTGGATTGTTTTTAGGTAGTATAACAATAACACTAAATTTTTGCTAGCGTTCTGGTTACATCCTGTATGTATTCCTCATTACCCTATGAGGGAGGAATATGACGGAAAGAGAGAAAAACTACGTTCCTCCTACTGAGAAGAAGATAAGTTAGAGATCATCAAGTAGTGGGCAAGTCGTAAATTACCATAACAAAGTAGGCATACCTACAATCGAATTGAAAATCAACATAATATTACGCATGCATCGAACTTTACCCAGCAAATATCCTTATCGATTCATCAGATCGTCCATTTGCTAAACATCAGTTTCAATTTGCTCGATCCATTATTCGGTGCTCATTACTCGTTTTGCGCACTACAGCATCTGTTTGAACAGCTAATGGAAAATACGCTTTACTCCCTTACTTACTTTTATATTGCATATTTAACTTCTAATGCTGTGGCTCTATTTATCGGCTTTTCTGGTCTATACTAGTCTAAGGAACTTTTTCACTCGGTTCTCATGGTTTATTTACTTATTAGGGGCTTAAGTTTGCTGAACATGGGGTTATTCAAGGGGCGGACCAACAGATTCCTAAAAGGCCGGCAACGCATCGGCAGTTCCTCTGGTGCTGCAAATGTTCATGGGCGGCGGTAATCACTTAACATCAGATGACCCACCTGCTCGTATGCTCGCTATCTCTATTAAAAAAAATATGTATATATCAGCTTCAATTTGTTCGATTCATCGGTGCTTATTAGGTACTCGTTTTGCGCACTACAGTAACAGTATGAACAGTTAAACAGCTAAACAGTTAAGTCTCGGGCATCAGATTCTAGTATCTGGATAATTAATTCGTTGCTTCTTCAATCATCCACAAATAGCTCATGACCGTTGAATGAAGTCATTTATCACCACAGACCACCCACCTATATAGACGCCTAATAGCTGAATACCCCCGCTCGCCAAGCGTAGGCACTTGCTGTGCATAAAAGTCGGCCCACGCCCGTCATTCCGCACATTGTTTTGATTACGTGACTTTTAAGTCCACCAATCACAACAAAGCATTCTCCCCTGTCCCCCGCCAACATTTTACGATTTGTTTTCATGCAAAACATTGTATATGCGTACTCTAGGAGTTGAATTATCTGTGTTTATCATTAACTAGCTTATGCTTGCGACTTCGTTCGCGTGGACTACACAAATTTCAAACCCCTATTTCACCCCCTTAGGGGTTGAATTTTCAAAAAACTTTTTTAGCGGATGCCTACGTCATAATAGCTCTCGTATCTGCATGCCAAATTTCAGCCCGATCCGTTTCCGAGTTTGAACTGTCCGTTGATAGATTAGTCAGTCAGTCAGTCAGTCACCTTTTCCTTTTATATAATATTTAGATCAGGATTCGTTATTTTATTTTGTCGTGCAACAACATTTATTTAATTTATTTTGCAGTCATCAAGTCAACAAACAATGTTTGTTGTTGTAATGTCGTACAAGACCGTTTTGTTTGATTTAATGTAATCAACCACTAGGTAAATATTAACTACCTAGATGAGATAGTTTTTCAATAGGTAACAATATCCGTTTGCTCTACTTACAGTGCACCGGGAAAAGCCGCAGAGCAAATAATGAGTATCGAACAATGAATTGAGTAAATTGAACCTAATGCTTTATCAATGAACGACGCTGAGGAATCGACATGACTTTTCATTGCTTTTTTATATTAAATCGCATGTAGGTAAGTATTTATTTACATGCTTGTAAAAGTTCAATTGAATAAAAAATATTTTTCTTCAAAAACAGTTTGTACTTATGTTAGTAGGGCAGTGTGTATATCCACACTTAACACATGCTACTTTTTATGCCGGAAAAGATTTCCCGCGTTATTAACCTCATTATGTCCACGCGAACAAAGTCGCAGGCATCTTCTAGTAACGAAATAATTTGTAAATTAAAGAATACTGTAATTGGAAACACGAGTAAACTTCAAACTTGTATCAAGTGAAACATGCTTAATAAGTTTACTTGAAAATCAACTATACAAATTCTACGAATTCAACAAACTTTGGGCGATGAAACTTTTAATAAAAATCCTTTTGGTCTGTAACTGACTTAATTCAAGTGGTTCAAGTTTGTAACGAGTTTCGTGAACGACTGCCAAACCGACAAAACTCGGGTGGACACCTGTTTTAAGAAGCCAAAGAAATACAAAAGTCTCCTTGCTCTTAATTTGTAACTGCGTTTTTGAGATAAACAATTTTCATTTTAAACCTTGCACTGAATTTGAATGAAAAAAAAAGAAAAAACTCATCCACCACGCAGAGTACGTAGAGTGTGTTTTGGGATTTGTATGGTGCTGCGTGGTGGTGGTGCGTATTGCTTGCCTGGTGGCTGCTTTTTCCTGCATGTTTAGCAGTGGGAGAGTAGGCGGTGCATGCAGCATGCTACATGTTGCACCATACAGATTCGACCTATTTCAGCGGATTATAGCAAATTAAGCTTTTGGTTCATTGTATCGATGTTATTTTTGCATGGATACAATTAACAACTGGGAAATGCATAGGCAGAAAATCAAAGAGTTCCCCACATTAAATTGGATTGGACTTTGACAATCTAAATCCACGCCGACGAAGTCTCGGGTATCACTTAGTTAAAATAAGTTCTAAAGCTCAAATTGCAATAAATCTCACTAGAAATGTTTCCTCCGCTTCTATTCAGACATCAAGTTTTAAGTACTGAACAGTTAAAAAATTCAGTCGACGTTATAGTATTCTTTTGTCAGTTAGTTTCTATTGAGTCAAGTACCACAGCTTAAGCTGTTCGCTTCACAGTGATTCAAGAAACTCGTTATGAAGTTTGACCGCTTCAGAGTTCACTTACAGACATAAAGATTTTTTATTAAAAGTTTCATTTGAGCCCGACTCTACTCTTACATTTTATGAGGTCAAAAAGTGCCAGTTTGAAAAGTATGCGCTCACGGTTACAACACGAAATTTTCAATTTCAGATAGATGAAGAAACTTGTAAAGAAACATTATTTTCGTGTTCTATTTTTCAAGCAACTACCTGTTACTTGTTACTTAGGTTCAAGGTCTCTCTCTCCCTGCATCGTACCACAGACCACCACCCATAGACGCCTAATAGCCGGACACCCTCAATCGCCAAGCTTACGCAGTTGCCCAGCATAAAAGTCGGCCCACCCCCGTTCGGTACCCATTCCGCACATTGTCTTGATTAAGTGACTTTCACTCTCCAGGTCTTTAGCTATACCCATGCAAAAAATCACGTCAATCCGTTACACTGTTGCGACGTGATTGAAGGACAAACCAACAAACAAACACACTTTCGCATTTAATACCGATGTTCACGGATTTGGATCAGTGCGTAACCACTCGAATTTTCTCGAATTCGAATCGGATGCATGATGCAGTGCGTAGAGAGAGTCTTAGTTCGACAGTAATAATTACGAACCATTATAAACAAAATAACACGTTTAATCTAAACATGCAAATAAGGCAATAAAGAATTCAATTGGACCTCATACGTTTAGCATTAGGTACAACTCAAACCGTCCTATTCAGTTAAATACTCAGAACTTGCCAAAACGTTCAATATTCAAATTAGGTACGATCGCCGATAGTCATCAAACTGCTATAATACCTCAGTTTTACAACCATTGTGGTACTTTAAATATGCAGAAAGAGCCAGCGCGTGCCAGATTTTCGTCATTTTATAAAAGCTGAAAGTTTCTCTGCGTCTTGTCGCCAACATTGGGAAGAACGTTTGTTAGGATCATGATGGCTTTGGGAGATAATCCATACTAATATTATAAATTCGAAAGTGTGTCTGTCTGTCTGTCTGCTAGCCTTTCACGGCCCATCCGTTCAACCGATTTTGTCAAAATTTTGGTACAGATATAAATTGCATCCCGGGGAAGAACATAGGCTACTTTTTATCCCGGAAAATCAAAGAGTTCCCACGCGATTTTTAAAAACCTAAATCCACGCGGACGAAGTCGCGGGCATCAGCTAGTAGGTAATAAACATGTAAAAAATCTTACGACAAATGAAATCAAATTTTTTTCTGCGGAATTGTATTAGAAATCACGTTATTGCCAGACATCCTTAAACTTTTCAAACTTTCAGGGTGTCTGGCAGAGGGCTCCCATTATACCAAGTGCATGACTTGATATCTAATGTTATTCTGAAGAACATATAAAAAATAAGACTTTATACTTTGACGTAAGGTGTTATTACATATTACGCCTTTAAGTATTACATGTTATCTCCCAAAGCCACCATAATCCAAACAAACATCCAAATAAACGTTCCTCCCAGTATGAGGGACAATGCGCAGATAAACTTTCAGCTTTTATAAAATAACGAATGTCTGGCACGCGCTGGCTCTTAGTCCATACTTTAAATATCCCCCGGACCCGAACGGTTCAACCGCTATTCTATTTAACTGCTATTTTGATTTCACATCACGTGCTACATGCATCATTATTTTGATTTCAATGTCTATTCGATACGTGTAATGTTCAGTAGCTAATGCTATTTCCATTTTCCACTGTTATCCTTATAGAAGAGAAGCTTCTCAAACGATGTTTAGGATGGCGACCTTATATTTTGTAAAAAAAGTGAAACGAACAGTAGTACCTACCTATGTTCGTTTCACTTTGCATTGTTGTGAACAAGACGTACCTACTACTAGATTTTATATATAACGCTTTTGGCGGGTTTCTAACGACACCTTATGGGTTTAATTTTTTTTTAATTAAGATTTTATTTTAACACTAGCTTATGCCCGCTACTTGGTCCGCGTGGATTACACAAATTTTTAAACCCCTATTTTATTCCCTAAGAGCAGTCACGCACTGCATCCGACCCGAGTCCGTGACAATACGATCTTTTTGTTTTGCATGGGAGTTTATGACGTATGTCGTAGATAATCGCTGGTATTCTCACGGGTGGTGGATAGAACTCGGATGACGCAAGTGTAGTGCGTAGTCACCTTTAGGGGTTGAATATTCAAAAAATTTTTCTTAGGGGACGTTTACGTCATAACAGCTATCTGCATGATTTTCAGGCTTCAGCCCGATCCGTTCAGTAGTTTGAGCTCGGCCTTGATAGATCAGTCAGTCAGATTTTTCTTTTATATATATTTTAGATTTTGTTCGTGTGGATAATATGTATACTCGTGCCAAATTATAACTTTTTAGTACTAATCGTTTCTGTGCTAAGCCACGGACTGACGGACAGACACATGCATGGTGAAACTATAAGGGTGCCTTTTACTACGGGACTCTAATAAAAAAGAACTATCTAACGGGCTTCTGCCTTCTTATAAAAGTAGTTTCAATAAAAAGCAATACTGTGTTAAATGCGACAAAGAAATAAATTTTCTGCGATTGTCGCGAGATTCCGCAACAAAACTGGCAATAAAACACTGCGAATGGCCACTCAGAGCTTTACTTTTCATAAAGGCGTATTCGGACGCGTTTGTGTTATTGTACAAACATTGTTTTTGTACTTATGTTCCAAGTAAAACCATCTTGGATATGAATGTTTATTGCTGTGCCAAATAATTGTATTCTAAATTGTTTGGGCGTTTTATTTTTAGGGTTCCGTACCTCATAAAGGAAAAAGGAACCCTTGTCACTTAGTTGTCAGTCTATCGTGTCTGTAAAGAAACCTGTAGGGTCCTTCCCGTTGTCGCGGTGGTTTACTTTGGCGTTCCCGTGACCCAGTCGCCAGGCGACGCGCAGGAGCGCCGGCGCCGCTGGGTTTTAGTGGGTATTCTGGTCGCCACATACCTTCCCTCCAGTTGGTTGGCTGGCTGGTTAGCTGGCTGGCTTCCAGGAGGGGGGATGCGTAAATGCATTTCCCAGCGTTAAAAAAAAGGGTCCTCCCCGTTGAAATAGAATAATTAAATTTGGCAGTTAACCTGGTATTATAGCACAAGTAAAGAGAAAATCTGAAAACTAAATTTGTGTGTGTAATGGATCACAAAAAAAAAATAGTTTCCAAAATAATTAGTTTACTAAATCAAGATGGATAATGAAGGTGGAAGATGGGATAGAGGATGGATGTAAGGCATTAACTTGCAAATTTTATTATTCGCATATTCTTGTACGATATTATGAATGACATGAGACAGAGAAAAATTACAAAGTGAAAACATTTTGAGTTCCACAATGTCTAATAACTAGAAGGAGAGAAAAATCTTCGCTTAGCAATAATTTAAAAAACTTTGGAAAATGTAGAGTTGAAAAAGCCAGTCAGGATTATACAAAAACTGGCATTATAATAATATGAAAGTTTTTCGAACACTTCAAAGGCGAAATTGTAAATTTTAAACGTGACCAGCGCATTTCCTGGCTGAAACAAATTTCCTCATAAATTAAGTTGTCGCCATTCTGTTGTGGAAGGAATTTCTTTGTAAATTAAAGTTCAAGGAAGTGAATGGGCGGAGCTTCTGGTAGTTTCTCGCTGTGCACCGCGAATAAATCAATGACTATGAGAAAGGTTCGTAGGTAAGTATAATCTTTCAATCCGCAGTTTCAATGAATATTTTTTTGCCGTGATAAAAGCGATTTGTGATTAAGAAGTTCGGCGGGGTCTTGAAATTAATCCTGGGCACATACACACACCTTTTAACTGTGTTACCAATGAGTTGCCAATGTGGAGTCACACATGCGGCTTGGCACCAGCTCCAAAAAATATTATTGTGCTTAATAAGTTATTTTTTAATTTTTAATGCAGGTGTTTTTTTTACTTCGGTTTAATATTCAATCTATCTGTATAGACTGTCGATAAATTACAAGCGTTATAATGTTGAACAAACAACCTCATTAGTTACTTTTTGACAAATTACAGATAGACTGAATATTGAAACCTGACGTAAGTAAGTAGCGCCGACGTCATTAGTATCTGCAAATAGCGCATGGTAAAGGTTGCATCAGGATCTAGGTGAGAAAGCTTCTAGTCTATTTAAAGAACTATCTAGGCTAAATTTATCAGACGATTTGAAGGCGGGTCACGAGCACTATCACAGTGGCCTTAAGTCGGACGCGCTCCAGATTTTATCGCTTTTAGCCTGGCATAGGCGAGACGAGCCGGGCCGAGAACATTTTTGAATGAACAGCCATTTTATTTATATAAAAAGAGAAACAGACTGACTGACATAATAATGTATAGCTCAAAACGTTGAGTCTAGTAGCTAGTAGATTTTCTTTACAACGTTACTAAAAATATCAGAAATACCACTTTGAGACGGGGCAGCCTTATAGTAAGGTAAATAAGATTTTTTTACTCTATTTTTAATATATGATTGATATGTTGTATAAATTAGTATTAACAGGGATTAGACGTAGAAAGTAAGACATTTTTGTATGCGGTTTGTACTCTACAGTGGTGACATGCTCACTTTGTGAGCAAGCCCCTATAAATAAATTAGATTAAAAAATATTTGGTACCTAAATGCCTACCTGAGGACCGTGTGTAGTAGTGCCCTTTTGAGAAGGCCTATGTCTAGCAGTGGATGCAAACATGCTGATTGATTTATCGATTGACTGACAAAAATTGCCAAGTCCCGAATCTTTGAAGCTCAATAGAAACAGATCTAAAGTCTAGACGTCTCTAAACTAAATTAACAGGAGCACTTGCCTTAAATAACGTTGTATGTATTTTGCTCGAGATTACAATTATGTTACTTTATGAAATGTATTGTGTTTAATTTCTAAAATAATAATATTATGTTTTTGTACTTTAAAGAATCTCTGCCTATTATCATCACATTTATATTTTTCCCCTTCATAATATGTTTTAGGGTCAAATCTGAATTTAGCGTTGTTAACGTAAAACAGAAAGCATCTTTTCTGAATATTTCCATTACATTGCTCCTCTGTATGACCGTGAAATGCGCTGTACCTAATGTTTAGTCTGAGAAAAGGTCTGTTCATGGCTGTAAAGCTAAAAGTTCTTCGCTTCATGTGGTATAAATTGAAGCCCAAGTAAATATTGGAAGACCGATTTTCGGCTGAATACACCGAATAATCCCATTGTATGGGATTCGGTTCTTCGTTTGTTTTTCACGATGGACCGTCTAATCTATTTGGCTTGATAGACCATTTGGTCCGTATTTTCAGGGATCGTAACTTAGGAGCCTTATTTGGGTTTGAAGTATAATTTATTGTCTTCAATTCCATCTGCAAAGAAGGAAAGGTTAAGCAATAAATCGGACGCAGCTGTGTTACGGACATAAGTACGGAATTAGGTAACAAAGGAGCCGATTTGTGAACGTTTCTCAGCGATTTGTTATGGCTACAAAAATTCGGATATTGCGCTGTGTTTACCATTGGATTCCAGTTCGGTCTTGATTTATACGGATTGGGCCAATTCTTTTCTTGTTTACGAAAAAATGCAAAGTCCACTTTGCCATTGTGTATCTAACACAATGGCAAAGGGAACTTTGCAATAGTGCATTGTGGAGTCTACATTTTTTGAGGATGCTCCAGTATCGGTGTGAAACGTACGTAGAGTGTTTTAGAAGTTTTTTGTGGTGGTGTGTATTTCTTGCTTGGTTACTTGCTTTTTCTACAATTTAGTAGTGGGAAGGTGGGCAGTAAACTTTACACATGCTGCATGTTGTTGTACCTGTACAGATTTGTCTGTTCTGTCAAATTAACTTTGTTGTTCCTTGAATAAAAGGAATTAATTTTTTTATATGTAAGTATTTACGGGCCATCAAATCACAGCTGATTGCATGCTATTATTTTTATTATGACTAGTTTTATGTTCGTGTTTCAGAACGGGCAAGGCATTTTCTATGTTATGTGTAATGTGGTAATACAAATTCATGCCGGCAGTTAAACTGTAAAACATATTTGTAGACTACGTAATTGTTGTTTAGGGAAACATTTCGTACTGGAATTAGACATAAAACTGGATTCAGACATTATCTTAAATCATACAGACGATGCCTTAGAGATAATAACATTTTTCCGTTTCGTCTAAAAATACTTTCTTACTCTTCTCTTCTTACTTTCACTAAAAGTTTTTATACTCTTGTCTAAAGGCACATAGCTCAAAAAAACTTACGGTAGGTACCTCCTGAACAAAATTTTTTTAAAATTGCTGTACACCTTCGAGTGCTACCCCGTTGAATGGGTATTTTATAAAATTATTATAAGGTTTCGTAGACAGTTTTTGGAAAAACTAGCATTTAAAAAATAATTACTGTTAAGTTTGCCACCCTAATTTCTAAATGCCTGAAAACATTTGGATGTAGATCCATTACCCCGATAATCCCGAATCCCGATTGACCTGGCTAAATATTTTTGAAAAAAATCAATATCATCAAGGCAGGGCAGTCGAATTTTTAATATTACTTAGGTACTTGTTTTTCCTAATAGCAAACGGATGGGGTTTGAACCGTTAACGTAAGGGGAAAAATCCGAAAACAATGAATTTTTGGTTACATCACAAAAAAAAACTTAACTTAACTTTCAAAGTAAGATTAATTTTTACCAAGAGGGATAAGGGGATATCATATGAAAGGGCTTAACCTGTACATTCTAAAACCGATTTTCATTTATTTTTATGCATAATAAATTTTGATTTATCGTGCAAAATGTCGAAAAACTACGACTGTAATGGTAGTAAGGAACCCTCGGTGCGCGAGTCTTACTCGCACTTGGCCAGTTTCTTAACTTCATTTTAAATCACAAAACTAGAATTGTAATTTTAAATAGAGGTCATTGTAATTTCATATTCCGAGCAGCAGTGCACTCCCGGGGTCGGTACCCATAATATGTAACGATAGCTGTGCTCATAATTTCGGGGTGACCAGTTTAGTGCTCATAGTTCCAAATATATTAGCTGTTTTCTAACTTAAATGGCCATTGGAATTCATGTTGGTTGTTAGGTTCGGTACGAAATATTCTGTGAACTTTATAATCGTTGTTTGGGGAAACATTTTATACTAGATCTACAGACAAAAGAGTCTTTACATTTTGTAACTAGCTTATGCCCACAACTTCGCCCACGTAGACTACACAAATTTCAAACCCCTACTTTGCCCCCTTAAGGGTTTTTTTATAGGAATATTAGCAAAGTTGCTAACTAATTTTCCCCTTGCCCCTCCAATTAAGTGCCAGAAATTTAGAAATAATAAAACCCAAGTTCTATACCAAGAGTCGAAACCTCAAGACCTCAAGAGGGAAGATCACAGCGCTTACAACTGCGCCAGGGAGGTCGCCGAAACTCCTAACCTAACCTACCTAGTTACGTACTGTTAAACGGCAAAAACTAAATGATTGTATTACTCTGTGGCGTGGCTCTGCGAAGTAGGGAGTCTATGTAAACTATGAAATGGCGCGTAGAAAGAGGAGTTTGGTCTTGTGTTCTTATAATTAATACTAGATGATGCCCGCGACTTCGTCCGCGTGGATTTGAACTTTTAAAAATCCCGTGGGAACTCTTTGATTTTTCGGGATAAAAAGTATACCTATACCTATACTTTATATATATATATAGTAGCCTATATCCTTCTCCGGGATGTAAGCTATCGCTGTACCAAATTTCGTCACAATTGGTTGAACGGATGGCCCGTGAAAGGCTAGGAGACAGACAGACGGACAGACAGACACACTTTCGCATTTATAATATTAGTATGGATTTACTATTATACTTATACCGATGTGACTTATACACAAGCATGAGCCACTCGCCTTCGTGAATTGTAAGAACTGTACCTACCTACGCTTGATGTAGGTGGATTTACAATTGACCTATTTTTACCCCGCACTCGCAGCCTAAGTTGGCTTTGTGAAAGAATCAGTGCTCTTGCATAAATTGCCTAACATTTGCCTTTAATGTGATATAACTACAAGTTTATAGCTTTTGGAAGTTTCCCTTTACTATAAGATCAAAGATTTTTGCCAAATTTCATGGTTATTATACTTGGGTCAACGGGAAGTCCTCTAAATAGGTTTTTATTCTCTTACGAGTCTCAAAGTAGGTATCTTTTGATTGTGTTGACTAAGAAGTTTGATGGCCAAACCCTTCTCTTTCTAAGAGGTGAATTCCTATGATCAGTAGTCAACCGGCTATAAAAAATAAATAAAAAAAAAACTTTTTTATTAATAAACTTTTACAAGTACTTTCGAATAGTCGGATGGATCTACCACTGGTTCGGAATGCCTTTCCTACTGAGAAGAACCAGCAAGAAACTCGGCTGTGGGTTGATGGTGATGATATTATCTTGCTGGTAACTGGAAGCTCAGCCGGTTGCTTTCACTCAACTTTCTTATTATTAAAGGAAAGAAAAATTCTACAGACAAGACGTGTGAGCGACGAATAGTCCAGGCAAAAGGCAAATGAATCCTGACTGGACAGCCCCTTTCCTGATGATTTGCGCATTGCAGTACCAGGAAGGACGGCCAGAGAAAGCAGGAGGTTTTAGTCTGTAGGTCGCCGAGAGAACCTCAGTCAAGTTGGGCATTGAGGATTTCTTGCTAGGAAAAAAAAAGGAAAGAAGCTAAATTGACAACATTCATTACCATTGAATTATCAGATATCGCAATCTAAAAATGTTCTTTACTTTTGTTCTTACGTTTCCTATTAATCTCTTAATTTATCGGCTCGTGCCTCAAGAAATTAGATTTCCTCCGGGATACCGGCTCTCGTAATGAGAAGATTGGTCTGAATCGGTAATTCATAATTGGCTCAGTCCGAACTTGAGCCGTGGCATAATGAAATTATGATATTACATTTTCTTAGAAAAAGCCTGTTTGTTTACGGAAGTGAATGATTTGTTCCTACTAATAAGCTTATGTATGGAACCTATCTTACTGTAATAACTTTACAAATTAAAAAAGTGACACCAAGCTATCCACGATTAGGTTTTATCAGAATTATCATAATCTGCGAAGGTATGGAAATATCTAATCACAACATTTGTCCATCCATTCCTACTATGTCAGAGAAGGGAACGAACAATCATGTCTTATTAATTAATAACTAGGTACTTAAAAGTTATACGAAGGAAGGAACAGAATAAAATAGATTTTTTTTTTCAAATAAACTTTTTGAAATAAAATGAAATGAAATTATTTATTTTGCTTAATGTGAGTAACAAAGTAACAAAGTAAATGATGGTAGGTACATTCAATGATTCATGGATGGTCTCTTTTACAAGTGTTTTTGAATCTTCAAAATAATTTACCAGACACGAAATCTAACAAAATATTCGAGAATGCTATATTCATCCATACCTACCTACTATCCATCCATATCCATAACCATACTCCATACTGTCTGTATGCTAGCTTTTTACGACCCAACAATTTAACCGATTTAATGAAAGGAGACCGCCCGTGAACGGGCCCTCTTTTGTGGCGTCGTGTCAAAACTTAAATTAAATTTTTTAGAAATGTGTTATTTTTTTACGATTATGTTTTATAACGACTTTTTTTCACTCTATTATTGAAAATATCCACAATTACAGTTCGAATCGTAAACATGCATTTATTTTGAAGAAGTATTACTTAAATATAACCTCAATATCAGCAATATAAAAAATAAGATTTCTTTATAACCAGGGTGAATAAATAGAAATCGTTTGCAGAATATAAAGAGTTAATTATTTGTCTACAAAATAAAATTAAAACCATGGTGACATAACAATTATATTAGGGGGGGCCCAAAGCTCCTAAGAAAATGGGCAATCTCTTTTGATACAATTAGCTTACATCCTATGATAACATTACCGTGTCCTGGGCTACATAGACATAGGCTACCTTTTATACCGGAAAATCAGAGTTTTAAAAACCTAAGCCCACGCGGACGAAGGCATCATCATATATTTTCGCCGCTGGTGCGCGATGGTCTATGGTAGAAATATGGTAATGCTACCCATTTTTATAAACGCTAAGTCACCCCTTTCTTTATCCTAGACACAGTTAACCGCATAAAGATGGTTAGCCTGACCCTTTCCAATATTATTGAGTTATAAAGGAGAAATCACGGGCTCCCTATCAATTTCTCCCGTTATGAGATCGTCAATATGGGGCATTCGCCTAATGCGTCCAAACGACTTGTTTACTAGGACAACTTTTATTTTTATATGTCGAACGTTATTGGACAAGTCAATCAATGGAAAACTTCTCCGACTTTATTGTGGTCGTTCCATCAAATCTGTTGTTGTAAGTAATTGCTTAGAAATAATATAAACGGAATCCAATACAACTTATTTATTTTGTTTTTTCAACCTAAATTCTTATTTAGGTTCATCACTGAAATTATTTTTGGGACAGAGCTGAAACATACACTGCTTTTCAACTCAAAAAATATCATGATCTGATAGTACCTAAATAAAACAGAACCATGTGAAAGTATTAAATTTCAAAACGCGTACAAAATCGCGGGTAAAATGAAAAGCAAACCGGTCTCGATCTTTAATTTCATACTAAACACAATTTAAACAAATTAGCTGTGATAGCCTAGTAGTTAGGACGTCCGCCTTCTAATCGGAGTTTGATTCCGGCCACGCACCACAAACTTTTCGGAGTTATGTGCGTTTTAAGTAATTAAATATCCCTGGCTTTAACGGTGAAAGAAAACATCGTGACGAAACCTGCATGCCTAAAAGTTCTACATAATGTTGTCAAAGGTGTGGGAAGTCTACCAATCCGCACATGGCCAGCGTGGTAGACTATGGCCAAAACCCTTCACACTCTGAGAGGAGACCCGTGCTCTGTAGTGAGCCGGCGATGGGTTGATCATGATGATGATGAAAACTGTTTCTGGTCTAGTCTGGTGAGAGACCTCGGCCGTGTCTCCTTCCGATACCGGCAAACGCCTTCTCTGTCTTCTCTGAGACGAGACCCGTGCTCTCTAGAGAGCCGGCTATGGGTTGGTCATGTTGATAATGAAACACAATTTAAGAGCCGCATTCGGAAAATGGTCCTCAATGGCTGTATTTTTAGTCCTTAATCTAAGATTTTGTATGGCGATGACAAATCGTAACCAAATCGCAAAATGCCAGAAGATACAGAAACGTGACAGAGACCCTCAGAAACCTTAGCAAGTTCAGTTACGCTCGTGTCCGAAAAGCTTATCCGTGTTACGAAACGGCTCAGCTCGGCGGCTCAACCTGTTGTCAACTACCTAACTCAAGCGTGCCGCACATGATGTTTTAACAAAGTTAGTTGTTCCGAGTTTACAAATACATACCTAAGTATCTACTACTAATATATATTTATACGCGACTTTGATTTTGCATGCCTATGTAAGGTGCAACATTTCTACTGGACAATATGTAATAACATCTCATTGTAAAAAATGTTTCCGCAAATCATTGACTTATATTATAATATTTCACAACAAGTATTGACAAGACAACCTAGTATCAAGTTTGTAGACTTTATACTTAGTTCCTGACTAGCTTATGCTCGCGACTTCGTTCGCGTGGACTAGACAAATTTCATACCCTTATTTTACTGCCTCAGAGGTTGAATTTTCAACAATCCTTTCCTAGCGGATGTCTACGTCATAATAACTATCTGTATCCCAAATTTCAGCGTCATCCGTCCAGTAGTTTGAGCTGTGAGTTTTCCTTTTATATATTTAGATATTCCTCAATTAGTCAATGATAAATCTTGTCTTTCTTTAAAAAATTGTGGACTTGGCAACGGCCAAGTTCAGTGAAATACAGGACAGGCCAAGTTGAAATAACTTGCGTCGTTATCTACGCCACTTGATCTTACCGTATGAGTATCGCGTCGCACGATCTCGCTGGCTCCTCCACTATCTTGGCCGATATTTCTAGAGCGCTCTGGACAGAAATAAAAGGATTTTATTTCTAAAATATATCCCCATTTTTGGACGTAAAATGTGTACACTTACATACTCGCATTAAGATTATTAAAAGTTTAAACAAAGGAGATCCTATTTCAAATGTCAACAAGTTCAAATTTTTAATCTAAATATACAAAAAGGAAAAGGTGACTGACTGACTGACTGACTGACTGACTGACTGACTGACTGACTGACTGACTGACTGACTGAATGACTGACTGATCTATCAACGCACAGCTCAAACTACTGGACGGATCCGGCTGAAATTTGGCATGCAGATAGCTATTATGACGTAGGCATCCGCTAAGAAAGGATTTTTGATAATTCAACCCCTAAGGGGGTGAAATAGGGGTTTGAAATTTGTGTAGTCCACGCGGACGAAGTCGCGAGCATAAGCTAGTAAAACATAAACTTATTAAAAAATCCTATTTACAATGTAAAGGATTATTTAAATGATAAGAAAGCTTGGGAATGAGTTGTTTAACGGCTTTGTGATAGTTCTAATAAGTGTGATTTTGTAAAGTGGTGATAGTAAGAATACCCGGCTGCGTTTGTTGTGGGCTCTTCTCATACTTGGGTGCGTTTGGAACCCTCGTTTAAGCTTTAGTTTTAAGTTTGCGTAATAATAATTATCACCACTATATCTTACAGATCCTACAACCGACAATCAAAAAGTGTAATTAATAAATTATTTGAATTTTGAATTAAAGCTTCGCCATGATTTTTTTCAAATACAAGTTAGCCCTTGATTGCAATCTCTCCTGATGGTAAGTGATGATGCAGTCTATGATGGGAGCGGGCTAACCTGGAACGGGTATGGCAGTTTTTATTATACCCATGCCCCCTTGGTTTCTACGCGGCATCGTACCGGAACGCTAAATCGCTGGGCATGGCTTTGCCAGTAGGGTGGTAACTAGCCGCGGCTGAAGCCTCCCAGACCAGACCGGAAATTTAGAAATTATAAAATTCCAAACCCCTACCAGGAATCGAACCCGGGACCTCCCACTAATAAGACCACATTGCTTACCACTGCGCCAGGAAGGTCGTCAAAATAATGATATATTATCATCATTAACACATCGCTGGCTCACTACTGAGAACGAGCCTCCTCTCAGAATCAGAAGAATTTAGGCCATAGACATCAATAAGCTATCATCGCTTTTTTAGTTAAAAGTGGTGCGAGCTTACATGAGCATTATTTTGAGCAATTGTTGCTCGGCAACACGTATAGAACGATCTGGTGCAATAATTGTGGTAATCTGGAGCAATTATTTCGCATAACATTGCTGAAATTACAAGGTGTTGCATGGTATTGCAGTAAATTGCTTCATGTGCTCGTGCCGTCATAATTGACTATATTGCCTAGAATGGCGGAATTTCAATTGCCCGTGTAAGTGTACCTTAAGTCTCTGTTATGACCTCAAGTCCAATAGATAAAGTGGACCTCTTAGAAGAAATGTTACAAAATCTTTCCTCTTGAGGTTTCTTTTTCGTTAACGTTTAGGTATTCGATGTCTGTACGATATTAGCATATTAATGAAAAAACTGCCTCTCCACCGAAACTAAAGTTTGTAATTACTTTTATCCTGAATGCAGCTTTTCGGGCATTTTTATTTAAATACTTTTGAAATACATTTTTTTATTTCTAGCAGATTCCCGCTTCTTCACACGACTTCGTCCGCGTGGATTTAGGTTTTGAAAATCCCGTGCGTTGGATGTTTACAATCCATATTCATACTAATCATACTAGTATTATAAAAAGTGTCTGTCTGTCTATCTTTCTGTCTGTCTGTCTGCTAGCTTTTCACGGCCTAACCATTTAACCGATTTTGATGAAATTTGGTACAGAGTTATCTTACATCCCGGGGATGGACATAGGCTACTTTTTATCCCGGGAAATTAAAGAGTTCCTACGGGATTTTAAAAACCCTAAAGCCACGCGGATTAAGTCGCGGGCATCATCTAGTAAATAAAATTATAGAAATAACAGAAACAACAAAAATAAAATAACACAAACACCAAAAAATAAAAATAAATTTACGCTTCCTTCACATTTACGCAATGTGCGCGTGTATACGAAGTAACTACAAGCAAAGTTCGCTTGCAATCTTAAATTGCAAGATCTATACTCTTATAAATATAGATGATTCTGGCTACGTTCACGTGGTTAGTCGACGTAAGCCCGACTAGTTTGTAATGGAAATCACTCACGACAGTTTCAACACTAAAAAACTAGAGACTATTATAATACAGCATTAAATTAATTAGTCAATATAGCAATAAATAAACATCAAACCAATCACAGTTTAAATTAGATTTCATTTTTAAACTAGCACCGCAATTAATTGTGCTATTAAACAAACCTCGGAGAAAATAATTGAAAAAAGTAAGTATAAACAACCATTAAAATCTCCAAGGGTCGAGATTGGAATAGACGAACAAATGGACCCGGTTAATCAGAGGCCGGCACTCATTTATCAGATCTTTCGCAAATTTGAGGCAATCAATCTCGGGATTCTGTGTGAAATGCATAGGCGTTTAAAATTTTATAGAGCTCGGGTTTCGTTCCTTTGAAGATGGATACATATTTAGAGGTTCAATTTGGTGTAAACCGTTTCCGTTCCGTAATAGGTGACTCGATGATGGCCACGATATTTTCATCCGTGGTATCAACATAATCAACCCATAGCCGACTCTCTACAGAGCACGGGTCTCCTTTTTTTTAAATAGAGATAGCGAGCAAACGAGCAGGCGGGTCACCTGATGTTAAGTGATTACCGCCGCCCATGAACATTTGCAGCACCAGAGGAACCGCCGATGCGTTGCCGGCCTTTTAGGAATCTGTTGGTCCGCCCTTTGAATAACCCCATGTTGTAATCTAGTGGGAACACCGCCGATGGGAGTTGGTTCCACAGTTTGCATCTCCTCTCTCTTTTACTTACTTTTTATACCAGAAATTCAAAAAAATCCCTCGGTGTTTTAAAACTAAATCTACGTGGAAGAAGTCGCGGACATCGCCTAGTAAATTTATACTAATATCAGATGACAATAAATTATTATGTAAATAGAACTGTGGGAGCGTCTAGCGTCTGCATTTGGCATGTGTGCTGCATACGATCCTTGTCAACATATTGATTGGATTGTTACGACATCCCATGTATTTACGTTTGTCTGTTGTCAATTTATGATATGTATCTGTCACTGAATATCCTAAGTGGATCTAAGATCCTGCGGAAATTAATGTTTGTGGTCTACGGCAGTGCTAAAGCATGAAGAATTTTGGTACTTACCTATGAAAAAGTTCCGACTCTTTTAGGTATCTCTAACTGACTGATCTATCAACGCACAGCCCAAACTACTGGACGGATCGGGCTCAAAATTTGGCATGCAGATAGCTATTATGACGTAGGCATCCGCTAAGAAAGGATTTTTGAAAATTCAACCCCTAAGGGGGTGAAATAGGGGTTTGAAATTCGTGTAGTGCACGCGGACGAAGTTGCGAGCATAAGCTAATAAAATCTATATGTATTGTGACTATTGTACGCATTTAGGCATCATCATCTTAGACGGGTACTGCTGAACATAGGCCTCTTGTAGGGACTGCCCCACGCCTTGGTCTTTCGCCGTCTAAATCCAGCGACAACTCGTCCATTTAAAGTAGTATTGCAACGTATATACCTACCTAATGAGCATTAGCCAGGGAAAACTTTTAAAAAAACTTTAGAGGATTGCAACTTCCTTTTAATTATGCGTCTATTTAATAAAGTAATCTGTTAACCTTTTTTGTTAGTAGCTGTTTGGACAAAGTAAAATTTTGTTAAGCTTATTAGAGCTAAGCATGTTTGTTGCGCTGTAGTTATCATACCATTTAATCACGCATGCCACGTCCACATCTAGAAGACTCAATTGAAAACCAGTATTTTTATATACTTACCTATGTACTTACTACCTGGCTATCTATCCACACACTAAATTGTAGTCAGTATTGTAGATTAAAAAAAACGCTGTCCTTAATATTGCTTCCTTTTTCTTCTTTTCACGACCAAACCAATGGACTTATAATACGAACACAAAAGCTAGTAGTTATGCCTATAAGTTATTATCCAAACATATTACCCGGCCTCTCGTATTAAGCATAAAACACCTTAAGGTTTCCTACGAAGCCTCACAAAAGGACGTGATAAGAAACCTAATACCTACCGACTTTGGTTCAATAAACTGATAACTGAAACTGACTAGGCAATGTAATATTTGATCTTTTACACGAAAGTAATCGTTATAACTTACTAGCTGAAGCCCGCAAATCGTCCGCGTGAATTTAGGCTTTTAAAAATCTAGAAAACGTACTGCTCAAAATACCATACTTTTATAGGTTTTATTTGTACAAATCAGAAGGAATTTTCAGAAATAATACAAGAATGAAGCCGGTTCTTTCGCTAGTTAAGTATATAAATTAACATAAAAAGGACATTCAAGCTACAAGGATTTGTACGTTATTATTATAATAACCACCGGATTTTTCAAAATGTTCACAAAAAAATACATGGTAAAAAAGCTACAGACTCTAGTAATAGGCCACTTTAATTAAATTTGAAGGCTCATCACTGTCCCGTGTTTTATGGTCCATAAGAGCACAAAAGGTTGTGTGTACAAGTATTAAATAAATGAATGTATTAGACCCTTTTTGTCCTTTACACAAGTGCTTGATCTTCACTATAGTAATAAAATGAGAATAGAAAAGATCTTTTACACTAAAGTAACCTTTCCCTCCGCACCAAAAAGCGGTGACAGCCTAGCGGTTAGGCGTCGGCCTTCTTTTCGAAAGGTCGGGGGTTCAATCCTGCGCACGCACCACTCACTTTTCTTAGTTAATATGTGCTTTTTCAAAAACAATTAAACATCATTTGTTTTAACGGTGAAGGAAAACATCGTGAGGAAACCTGCATGACTGAGAGTTCTCTATATTCTCAAAGGTGTATGAAGCCTGCCAATCCGCATTGGGCCAGCGTGGCAGACTATGGCCTAAGCCCTTCTCACTCTGAGAGGAGACCCGGCTCAGTAGTGGGCCGGTAATGGGTTGATCATGATGATGAACCTTTTCCTTGCACATTGTAACGAAATCTACCAGCAATTGTTCGAAGAAAACTATTATTACTGGCCCCAGTGGTGTAAGTGTATTAAACTAATATCTACAATCGATACTAATATTATAAATGTTTATGACGTGTGTGTCTGTTGCCTTTTCACAACCCATCCGTAATGAGGTACAGAGGCAGTTTGCATCCCAGAAAAACAAGAGCAGTTCCTACTTGATTTTTTAAAGTCTAAATCTCCACGAACGAAGCACCATTGATGTAAAAGTGAAAACCGAAAAAAAATATTCTGAACTGTATAAAATAAATCCTCTAAAAATTGCGAGCTTACAATAACAACAAAAAAACCCGTTGAAATGCATTTATTGTTTCAATTTGTAGTAAAAATTCATAAATGTTCTATTTTTATAACAAAAAGTCAATTCAAATTATACTTTGTAACTATATTGTATGCTTTTATCAGAAAATAATCTATTTGAAAAGCTTTGTATTGATCGGATAATATTGTTCTCAATAAATTTATCGAGATAGAAAATATTATAACAACGTACAATGTAAAAAATTCTCTATAGTATGATTGCTTATTCCAACCAAAAATTATAGCGTGCTGCAACTAATTTTTGCTTTAACAACTTAGAATCAAACTAATTTTGCTTAAGCGTTATAGATGGAACTACAAGCTTAACTTGCTATCATCCGCCGAAAGAGACTGTATGGTAGATAGATAAAACGCGCGATATGAACCGCCCACCCTCCCACTACTAAGGAATCAGGAAAGCCAGGCAATACACACCACCAACACCCAACACTACACAAACCTTCCAAAAACATTCAACATACGTTCCACTCCGTCACCGGAGGATCCATAATACACAATAATTGCAAAGTCTTCATGTAAAATATCGTATACCGGAATAGCATCAAGATAAATAAAATATACACTATCCAATTACAAAAAACATAATAAATGCGTATCAGCAGGATGTCGTATAAAAGTTTTTATAAATTGTGCATTGTCGCGTGGCAATTTTGGTTAAAAAATACACTCGAAAATTGCTATTGTGCTACGAAGATACTGGCAATTATTTTACGGTATTCAATAACGAATATTTATTGCAGTAGGTAATATTTTGTTGGGCCTGTTTTTATTGTGATGGTTTTTATTCATATCTACTACATAATATTTGATTAGATTTAATGAATTAGCTATTGATATAGCTTTAGATAGATGTGGCCTAGGCGTAGAATATTATCCAATTGAAACGTTGATCCAAGTTATCGAAACTGGATGGGTGAAAGGCTTCGGAGATGCGAATCTGGCATTTTACTGTCGGTCCCGGTTGTTATCACTTATATCTGATAATAACTTTAAAAGCTTAAGAGTCGAAATCTCGTTTTCTTAGTTGAGTTGTATGCGGAAGGATGTGGGAACATAATATTATGGCATTATTATGCTAAGAAAACTCTTAAGAGAGAGAAAGAGAAAGAGAGAGAGAGAGAGGCAGGAAGAAGTAAAAATAGTTTGCGGCTTTTGTGGATCTTGCGGAGCGGGCGGTATGATGTAATGTTGAAAAAGATGGTATTATAAAGCTTTGTCAATAAAGCGGTGACTCACCGAGGCCGAGAAAAATTTTCTTTTAAACCCGCGGTTGTAAAGAAAACCCTTCACAAAACTTTATGAATGACAGTGAAAAAGATGTGCCACCATTTAAGAGATATATAAGATCATTCCCACACAACACATTAACCGCCGCACAATACCTTTTATAAAATACCTGTGAGCAACAAAACATTATTCTTAAGAGAAAATGATTCGTGAAATTTTTCTTCCATTTTACCCGGAGCCGGGTATAAATCTCGCCCGTATTAGCCGTGGAGAACTGATGCTGGTATTGTGATCACATTTTTATCCGACTTTTCAAAGAAAAAGGGTCATATTTCGAAAAAATTACTTGTTTTTTTTGGGGATAATATTTTGTGTTCATTTTAAATTTAAGTTTTCAGCTCGAAGCTGAAGCTAAGCTAAAGTGACAATATAGACGGGCAAATAACTAATTCTTACGGGCACTTTTAAACATATTAGGCCACCTACTCGATTTTAGTTAGGGAACTTCTAACAAAATCACTGGCAGGCGTGATCATCGTCATCTATAGTACTAGTATTTGACATTTCGTCGATTCAGGATCAAACCGAGAGTTCCCTCACTCTAGTTCACTCTGACCGGAGTTATTACCGGGGTAAATCGGTAATTTAGTATGGAAGGATATCGTTATTTGACATTTCCATACAATTAAGGTCTTCGCACATTACGCAGACTCGAGGCCGACACGGAAATAAGAACTTTTTAATAGTGTTTCTTACTGTGTAATTTTCACGTAAGCCACGCGTGATCCAAAGCTTTCATACATTTCATACCTTTTAATTACAGTGTTGAAATTTCTACCGTAACTAACATAGTAAAAAGCTCACATTTCTTCCACGCTTTACTGTGAGTCGACTCGAAGTCGAGTCTGTGTAATGCACGAAGACATTTACGCCTAGTTATTACACTCAGCGCGCAGAGTTAGCAGTCAAAAGTTGTTAAGCCTGTCAAAAATGATTTAGAATAGTAAGCAGACCTTGATTAAAAAAGATTAAAAACCGTGATCACGCTTAGAAAAATAAGTGGAATAAGCACCCCGTAGGTTCCTTATAATAATTCAAGGCAATAAATGCGTGGGTGTTAAACTCGTACTTAGTAGGACTACGCCGCGCCGCCACGCCGCGCCGCAGGGCGCGCACTTAATAGAATTCGACAAGATTGGCGATAGAATATATTATTCTAATTTTAAGTTATCTATCCTAAGTTTAATCACCCAGACAGGAGTGAATTTATATACCGACTAAATTATTATAAACCAATGACCTAAAAATTCCAATAATCATTGGTCTTAAAAATCAAGTAGGTACCTACCGAATTTTGACAGCTAAAATTGCGATTAAGTACGACAATACCTTTATTGCTTGTAATTTTATAAATCCTTTTAGGTATGAGCTTCTTAAAAATAATTAACTTTATAAGTAATGTGGAACCCTTCATTTAGAGAGGCTTATATTAAAATTTTAATCTATCTCATTTTTTCTGAATAGGGAAATATTTTTGGCTCACATACGACACACAAAATAAATTTATCAAGGGCAGTACAGCTCAAGCCGTGTGGAAGGACAAACAGAGATTTCTCGTTCGTTAGATTAGCTATTTATAAAAGAGTCAGAGATAGTTAATTAAAAACCCATAGCTTTCCGTAGAACAGTTAAAAGCCTACTTACTCGGCGTTACCATCAACATTGTAGGCATACATTTTTATAGTTATAGAACAGAAATTCATATTGGTAATATCTAAACACTTTTCAGGAACAAACATGAACATCATTTTATTAGGTATTCGTATTTAACTTAAGTCAAAATAATCGTAATTACTTTGCTCATAATAACTTACTCGTTAATTAATCTCTTTCAAAATACTATAAACCTAATGCGATTTCACATCTTGCGCAAAATCGAATGGCATCCAATAAAATACAGTTAAATTGAAAGCAACCAGCTTTCTTAGAGGAAAAATAAAATTGCATAAAATCATTCAAATAAATTCTCTTCTCAACAAAGAGGACAACTTTGTCACAAACTCTTTTGCCGTTATGAATAAGAACTGCTGCATTATCGAAATTTCATTTCTTTCTTTCTTTTCAAACTAACAAGAAAATATGCAAGGCTTCTGAATATTAATATCTGGACAAGTATTTGATGGCATATCTGAAAATAATCCATTCAACCATATTATAATATACCAGCTTTTGCCCGTAATTTTATCCACGCTAGGTACATTAAATAATAAAATTTATAGTCTATGTTACTTTTGGATAAAGTAGCTTTCTGATGAAAGATTATATCCCATACATTCGGATTTCTTGGGGCGTTTAGAAGTTACGGTGAAACGATGAAACTCAAATGGATGAACCATACATACATGACATGAACTCTAAAAACTTTACACTCCTTTTTGGGCACTCGTGTAAAAAAGGAAGTAAGTAAAGCAGTAAAGGATGTTTATTCATTTCGCTCAATCATTACATTGAATGATGGAAAATATTTCTAGTAACAATACAAATTGGACGCTCTACATTTGCAAGCATTTCAGCAGATATCTCTGTATATTTATTGCTTACTCCCCTAAAAAGAGGGGCATATAGTAACGGATACGATTCTGGCTCAGTCTGTAAGAAAATAAAAGGGTGCTTTTGTTTGATTGTCTTTTTATCTTAGAACTGGTTTAAGGAAGCCACTTTCTTATTTTTATTATTATTCTCTAGTTTAAGTTTGAAACAATAGGTATTTGAAAAATAAACCATTTGTACATATAAGTCGATCGCGTTGGGTAAGCAACTTTGACCCAAGCTGGTAATGGAACCCGCTTGGAGGTCAGAATTAGGTATTTTTGTTTTCTCCATGCCTCTGGATATTATCACTTACATCTAATCATAATAATCGTTACGACCCCCACGACACGATGACAATGGTGTGACAGGATATCACACTAAATGCGCGCGTACATGTGTACGATTTGTAACACAAGTTGTCTGAAGCTCGTAAAAATACGAGAGTGCGTGATTCCTTCAGCTGCAGTGTGATGGCGTGCTCGAAGTTTCATACATTTCTTTCAAAAATGTATGAAAACTTTCACGGTGGAGTGCAAGTCACAGAGGCGTAGAGGAATTGCTTACGCCAGTTATAATAGATCAATGCATATTTTTCATCATGACATGCCAGTAACCAGGTTCCTACCAAACTAATGCTTACCCTGGCTTCAAACCATGTGCACGACACTGATTTTCTTTGTATTACAACAGCTTGTACAAGCTTTGTTGTACCGTCGCGCATTGTGTGTAATCAAGCCTGAATTAGAATTTGAATTGAAGCAATGATATCCCACTGATTAAGACATCGGGGTCAATTCACCTTCAATTTTTCGGAGATTTGTGCGTTTTAAGCAATTAAAATATTAGTGTCTTAAGGAATACATCGTGTGGCTTGCATGCTTGAGCGTTCTCCACAATGTTTTCAAAGTATGCGGCCGAAAGTAATATACATCGACCTTTAGAAGTAGATATGTAGAGCGTTGTCCCTGTCGTTGGGACCGACATACAAAACGTCATATGAGTGACAGAGACAACGCTCTAACAAGCCGGAATGTCATTCTAAAAGCCGATGTACATTACTTTCTGCCGCGTACTGTATTATTATTGATATTGTCAGGTAGGACTTCATGACAATCATGCCTGAGAAACAGAGAAATATCATATTATGAGGTTTGGGTTGGAGCGCGCTTGTCTAGGTTTTCAAAGGTGTGTGTGGTGTATGCCAGTTTTGTGGACTATAGCCTAAACCCTCCTCAATCTAAGACCTGTTCTTAGTAGTGAGCCGGCGATCGGTTAAGATAATCATGATGATGAAGATAAATTATAATTAATCTTTGGCGTATTGGTTCATAAATTATAAACACGAGTATGACACTATCACGCATATCTAAGTTCAAAATCGTTAGTTGTGAAAGTAATTAATCATTCGGTGTTGATGAATCCATCCCTCCAGCCATATCAGCTAACGTAGAGAAGACTCTGTTTATTCCAAGAACTTTTGATAACTTTGCGTGATTAATTTCACAATAATTATTTATAAGCACTCACTATTTTCTAACTGCAAGTTCGTTTTCGTTAAATTATTTTTAATTAAACATCTGTGACAATGATTAATTAATCTTTCGGTGTTAATGAACCCATCCATCCAGCCATATCAGCTAACGTAGAGAAGACACACTCATTAACTATAAGTCTAATTATTCCAATCTAATCTATGTGAGTAACTTTTGCTAACTTTTCGTAGAAGTAATTGCGTAGCTAATTTCATAATAATTAAGACTTGCTCACTAGTTTCTAACTGCGGGTTCGTTTTTATTGATTTATTTTCCATAATGTTATGTAGGTCCTCAAAGATACATCAGTACCCATGTTAAAGTATAAAAGGAGAAACTAACTGACTGACTGACATATCAACGAACAGCTCCACCGTTAGAACTAGTTTGAGATTTTGCATAAATTTTATCTCTATAACGTTTATCTCCACTGAGAAAAGAATTATAGGAATTCAACTTAAGCAAACCCAGGATAGGTCAGATTTGATAAAATCTTTCCCTTAATTATAATGGTTTATTAAGGGCATACTATAAAAGACAAAACGTCCTTTTAATTCCAACCTCCTATCTAGGTAGAATTGCTCATTAGGTACTCATTCATTATACAAAAATTTAAAAAATATCCTAAAAAATATCGCCGCAGACAAAAGCTATTTTTAGGGTTCTGTAGGTACCCGAAAAGTGCCAACGGGAATCTTTTACTAATCCTCCGCTGTCCATCCGTTATTCAATCAGCGGGCTGTATCTCGTGAACCATAATAGGTAGAGTTGAAATTTTGAAAGAATGTGTGTTTTATTACTGCTAATGACAATAAATTATAAAAAATAAAGATGACGAATTTTTAAATGGCCGCCAGCAAATTAAAAATAAAATATATAGTATAGTGATGGTAAGGAACCCTTCGTGTGCGAGTTCAACTCACAGTTGATTGGTTTTTTATTACTTAGCCATTAATGAATGCGCCTGCCAAATCGATGTTCAATGTTTTCATTGTCATTCAATTATTATGACTATTGTATTGTAACCAAGAAGTAGTAAAACATACAAACGACATCTATTTACTTTCTTGGGTTTATCATAGTAGAGTCAAAGAAAAGCACTACTTTTGAAAGTATAATAAAAATTTAAGCTCGCATTCCAGCACATTTTGCTAAGAGCATTAATGTGTAGCAAAGGCGTAGCATTCGTGGACGTGCTACGCTTGCGTAGCGGCATTGCACTGTTCGTACTTTTGAAAATTTTGGCTGACTACTCTCGCCCATTTATAATCAACTGTCGATGAAAAAAAATCAGTACTTATTTCGAAAAATTCGTTTACTGCCGATCAGACCGAATACTTTTTCAAAAAAAAAATGAGCGCTAATTTCCAATGTTGTATGCATAGCGAACTATTTAAAATTAATTCGTTACTTTATTGCCTACATAGAAATGCCAATTAGTTCAGCTACCTATTTTATTTTTGGTGAATCAATAATTTGACAAAGTAGACAAACTAGATGATGCCCACGAGTTCATCAGCGTGAATTTAGGTTTTTAAAAATTCCGTGGGAACTGTTTTATTTTCCTGGATAAAAAGTAGCCTATGTCCTTCGCCGGGGTGTAAGCTAACTCTGTACCGAATTTCGTCAATATCGGTTAAACTTTTGGGAAAAGCTAGCAGACAGACAGACAGGGAGACACACTTTCGCATTTATAATATTAAAGTTTGGATAAAGTGTGAACTCAAACTCAAATCGTTTATTCAAAATAGGTACCATTTTACATTTTTTGATTGTCGATTCTTGAATTTGTAAGATATAGTGATGTAATGGTGATAAATAATTACGCACCTATAAGGGCAATTTTCATCGCGATCGAATCCCTTATACCGTTAATAAAGGAATTGCATTCGTATATATTAAATAACTTTTGAATTGGATACATTTTATTTAATTTTGAAACGGTAAAAAGATTACCTTGAAGTTTATTGTTACTAAGATGTATCAAAAAGTTATCATAAGTATAAGAAACAGAATAAGTATAATAGTTAGAAACTTACCATTATCACATACTTTCCAAAACCCACAAAACTCTCACAACACAAAAACCATCTCGACTCTACGAACACAAGAACATAGCGTTGAAAAGTATGAATTCGACGTACATTTTATTTCGCATCACAAAATTACAGGAAACACGTCCGCACGCTGCTACCGTTGCCGTCAAACTGAAGCAGTCGGCAAATTGTTTCAGCCGTTTCAGCCTCTTGCATACGCTTTTTGCAATAATGCGGCGCTTTTTTTAATTGTTTGTTGAAGGTGTTCGTGGAAAGAGGTCATGAAAGTCTGCGAGAGTCTGAACTGTACTTTTACATTTAGAGGCAACCCTAATAAAGACGCTTAGGCGTAAGCTCGAATGAGGTCTAGGGTTGTAACTAAATTGTAGAGGCAGGCGAGGAGGTTTTAAATGGTCTTACTTTTCTCTTGAACTTTTTAAAGCCGTGCGCATAAGTATTAATTTTTCTTTCACACAAAAGCATAAATTATTGTGTCTGTCTGTAACTTTTTCACCGTCCATCGGTTATAGTGATTTTGACGTTTATAATATACTACCTTATACTCGCGACTTCGTCCGCGTGGACTACATAAACTTCAGACCCCCATTAAACCCAGTTAGGGGTAGAATTTCGAAAAATCCTTTCTAAGAGGATACCTACTCTTTATAAAAAAACCCACTCTCCAAATTTCATGTCTCTAGAACCAGCGGTTTAGGCTGTGTGTTGATATATTATAAGTCAGTCAGTCAGAACTTTGAGTTTTATACCTATATACAGATAGACAGCTTGCATTCCAGAGGTGAACATAGGCTACTTTTTATCTAAAATTAAAGAATGCCCACGAAATTTTATAAAAACCTAAATCCACGCGGATGAAGTCGCTGAAATCATCTAGTGCAATATATTTAAGACTACACGCAACAGAATGAATAAGCATAAAGGAAATTCATCATCTTGGGGTTGTGTTTCCGTAATCCGAGGAGTGCCGCCTAAAAGCCGCAACACTTCGGTGTATCTGTATGGCCATTTAAGATGAGGAATAAATGGGATGCCCTAATGACGCAAAAGGGTCAAAGTGGGATAGGAGTACATGAAAATAACACTTACAATAGCAATATTACATGATATCCGTGTTTTTTTACCTTAAAAATACACACACAACTGTGCAGTAATTACCAGGGGCATGGGCGGTGGTGTTCTGTTAGGAAATACAGCCTGGATTATGGATATAAGTACAAGTACCTACCTACCTTTTTGGTAACTATACCCCCCCCCCCCCTATCAGCCAAATGGTAGTATATAGGAACGTGAAAAAATTCACAGCAGTAGTATATATAATCAATTTTAAAGAAAAACTATCATGGCTAAGTAGGGTTCACAGGATAAGGCATACGGTACCTGGGTCGAATATGGCCGTGTCTATTTTGTTCATGTTTTTGAAGACTAGAGGGCCTGGCAGAGTATTTATCTCAAAGAGTACCTATTAAACTATATTAATACTGAAAAAAGTATGAAAAACATTTAATAGTTACAGACTTTCTTTACTTTTTGTAAAAAATGGGAAAATGGCCGTATTTCCGACGGGGTAGGTTAATATGCCCATAGATATGGCCATATTTATTGTATGAATAATTACTGTTTTTGAAGTAACTGCAGAACCTTAGTTAAATAAAAGAAGATATCGGTTTCGATAATACATTTCTTATTACAGGGCCAGTATGTGGTATGACCTAAAATAAAAAGTAAAAAGTTCAGGTGTCCATAATTTTATACAGTAAATATGGCCAATGGCCAATGGCCATATTTTCAGTCACGCCATTTTTTTCTTTATATTCAAACGGATCATAAACACAAAAGTATTTTGAGAAATACACACAGAAATTACATAATACAATTGCCAAACAGCATGAAAATAAATAGAAACTAATGAAATCGAAAACTAACCTAAATGCAGGACAAAACTTACGTGAGATTTTGATAACGGTGATATGGTTTCCTACTTGGACGACTCCTGAGGAGCTGGTGTCTGTGCGGGAGGGGTGGCGGGTGTGGTGTTCGGATCAGGTTGCGAATCTCGACCAAGTAAGGTCCACGTTTAGTTTTAAAATTTTTGTGTTTTAGAAATAATAGTATGTGGCCATATTTATCGCCTGGCCATATTCGACCCAGGTACCTTATCTGTTTTTCGGGGATTGTGACTACGGAACCCTACACTGCGCCGGTTTTTTATTAATAAAATATTGTAATAAAACTTAAAGCTAGCCTTATCTAATTTTATTACTATACAAATCATGTCCACGTGGAATGGTGCCAAAAATACTGGCTGCATTTCTGCGCTAGATAGCCAGGCTGATCCGTTGCGCAAAAATGAGCCAGCCCTTCTGTCACCAGATAAGGCTATTAATCGCGGTGAAATGTCTCGTAAAAAATTTTGTACTAAGACTCCATGGCCCCAAGGTGTCCACGGCAAACGGAACAAAAATGTAACTCTCGATAAGAGAGGCATACCTGCGCCGCTTGCCGTTTTCAGCTGTTTTTGCTGCGGCTTCCGGTCTTGATGCTATCTCCCTGATATGACACGGGGCCAATGTGGCAACGCAATTTACGTCCCACATTAGCACACATCCCCGTTCCCAGGGATTATTTTTTTTCAATTTTTTTCCCTATATTTATAAACCTAACCCTAGTGGAAAATGAACCATAGTCCTCCCACGATCGTGCCACAACACACAATATCATTCGTACAGTGTTTGTTTAATCTTAAACAGTAGATACGTTTCGTTGATTAAAGTTAACAATATTCCACCCTTCCGATGAAACTCAATTTCGATGCGCGTTCAACGCGAGAGGGAAGCAAAAACATCCACACTAATTGCGTATTGAGGCAATTGGGCTACATATATTGATCACAACACCACATATAATATGTATAGGTGCCTAATGTCGACGGCACTGACGTATGGTAAAACTCAAGTTACGATTTATGAGTATGTACAACTAAAATATTGTAAACAATATTATAATGTGATCGATTACAATAAAACTTATTAAAACGTGTGTTTAGTGTTTGCAGAAAAGCACTAACGTGGATCGCTATCATACAAAACTTATCATTTTCTCAAGGCTAAATTAATGGTAGGATAGGACACAAGAAAAATTGGGACCTACAACTAAATTTTTCTTCGTTCTAATGACTTCACAAGTTAGTACAAAAAAGAGTCTAATCCAGTTTTCGCTGGATAACTTCATTAAGATGGCTTTACACTAACTTTCTAAAGAGAGACATTGATGGATAGTATACAAACGGGGCGAAAGGTATTATTAGGGTGCGTACAAACGGAGTGGTTTCTTAGCTCACACTCTCTCATGGAATAGCCTTGACCACCAACACCAGAAGTTACCGCTCATGCATATTTGTATTGTACTTTAAGTCAATTGAGTCAGGATTCATCTTTTTGTAATGATAAGTAATGTAGAAGAGATTATTTAAATACTTTCACGAAAAAAAATAAACTCAACTAAAAAAGCTAAGTGTGGTTAAAAAACGTTACCATAACATTGTTATTTTATTATTTTATTATTTTATTATAAAGGCACACAAAACAGGTTTCAGCTATAAATGGTCCAAATAAAAATAAAAAATAATAGATTAAAATCTAAGCGGTAACCCTAAATATGTGTACACAACAATTCTTAAATAAATATATGCACTAACTAAGTGATAAGATACAATTTATAAAAACACAGAAAAAAGAAATACAAGAAAATTAACTATGAAAAATATACTTAAAGTGGAGAAGATGCAAAATGTTGATTAATATGTTTTTTAAATGTGTTCAAATTATTATTAAAAATGTCAATATTACGGTTAGCTGTGAAAAGATCATTATACAGGCGACACATACGGACAACGGGATTGTAAAAGGAAGTATTGTTCTTATATACACTAAGGGCAAAAGTTCTAGGGTTTCCAAATCGGACATTATAATTAATATTAATCAACGACAGCAATACGGGAGAATCTATTTTGGAGTGAATAATCCTATGTAGAGATATTAAATGATAATACTTCCGGCGAAATTCTAAAGTTCGTAACCCAAAATGTTTCAGTCTGTCGTGGTAAGGTGTGCGCCTATGGCCGAAATGATGCCGATAAGATAAAATGCGAATAAATTTCTTTTGTACGCTTTCTTGTTATTATTGTGTACCAATGCATTGAAAATGGTCTCCGCACTTAAGCTTACAGCGTTGGATATTGGACACGTCATTTTCAGTAAGCCAACTTAGATAAAGATTATCTCTCAGAAAGTTTCGCTTCGACTTCATTTTATTTCAGCAATATTTACTATAAAAAGAAGTAAGTAAGTGCTCAAAAAACATTGCATTGGAAAACTGTCTTACCTCATTCAGTATAAATCGTCTAAATTACAATAATATACCTACGTGCAATCGTGGTGGAACTGATATTTCACGGACACTTTTTGATTTGTGTTAAAACTTAAAAGTTGTGATACAAGGTAGAAGAAGTATGAAGACGTTCATAGAGCGAACTGAAGCATCATGTTATGGCAGCGCTACTACAATCATTCGCAATCGATTGTGCAGCACTTTGATGTTCTTCATACAATTCCTCGTTTGACGTGCTTCGTGCAGTTCCTCGTAAGTCGCATTACAAACGTTACTTACACAAGTACGCACGCATTTAGTGTGACGTCATTCCGAGTTACGCTATACCGCAGCTCTGCGCAGGCAAAACGCGCGGATAAATCGTTCCGTTTGTAGTTTTCCTAAGAGAACTTGCTTCGATGCTCTTGTTTTATGAAATATGGAGAACCCTATTGACACTGATGGTAATTTATTGAAATGTCAGCAGCAAAGGCATCAGGGTTTTTAGTCAGTGTCATGGACGATCATGAAGTCAGTTATTAACTAAGACAGTGACATAAATATCTTAACACTGAATTAAAGACCATAAAGATGCAGACTTCATACTATATCAGTTGCCTGTAGGCGCCACTACCTAATTATCATCATTATCATCTCAATCCATCGCCGGCCCACTACTGAGAACGGGTCTCCTCTCAGAACGATCAGAGATCAGGTTTAGGCCACCACCACCAGGCTCCACCAGAGTCCAACAGGCTTCACACACTTTTGAGAGCATTATAAAGAACTGTCAGATTTTTGTTTCCTCATGATTTACTTCCTTCACCGTTGTGGCTTAAAATGTAGAAAAGGTAGAGGGTCGGGGGTCGAACCCGGGACCCTCCCAAATAGGAGGCCTCAGACCACTGGGCTATCGCCGCTTTTCTGTATTATTTCACTTATTCTGAGACTGTCCGTATACAATTTCTTTACATCCATGCAACATAAGCTATGACTGTGACATAATATCTCATTACTTATATCAAGATTGCTTAGACCACTTAGACGTAAAAAGGTAACTTACAGAAAAATACGGGTATTCATTTTGAGGTTCTATAGATAAACTTGTTATCCAAAAAACTTGAAAGCATGATCCATCACTCAACATCAGGTGTGATCTTCGAAGAATGAAATTACCTGCCTATAGCAGGCCAGGCGCACTTCGCATCTAAATATATAAAAGGAAAAGGTGACTGACTGACTGACTGATCTATCAACGCACAGCTCAAACTACTGGATGGATTGGGCTGAAATTTGGCATGCAGATAGCTATTATGACATAGGCATCCGCTTAGAAAGAATTTTTGAAAATTCAACCCCTATGGGGGTGAAATAGGGGTTTGAAATTTGTGTGTTTTAGGTATAAAGCTACAAGTACCCGGAGGGGGCCTTCCGGGCCGATTCGATGGTTACCGCACGCCGGTCAGCGTGCGGGTTGCACGCGTTATTTCGATATTTAGGTACTCACGTGCTGTGTTGCGTCATGCGTTCGTCGCTAAAGATTCGAGTTCTAAAGCAGATTGCATCGTCTTTGGCTGCTTAAGTACTGATAATGACAAAGATCCCACCTTCACGTTTGTCACACATTTCACTTTATTCTGTTCATTTATAGTTAGGTAGTTACAAGTTCTGTTTAAAGGTCCGTAGGGCGATTGTCTAAAACCTGCATCAATCATTATTACAATATCAATTGTTCTGATTGGCTGAATTTGTGCGATTCTTGTTGCAACAATGCATTGTAGCCAATAGTGAGCGAGTGTTAACCAATCAGAGATGATTGCGATCGTGACATTGTAGCTGTCATTCTCCCGCAATCGCGCTGCAGGTTAAGCTTTGTTAAGTAGAGGTAGGAAGTAGCTGTACATAGTTACCTATTTAAATTGTATCTCAGTAGGTATTTTTGTTTTTGGTGGGTAGGTCTAGCTATAACTACCTATAACTATCTATAACTAATTATTATGTTGTAAGATTTTGATTACTTACCTATGTAGACAACAGGGTACTCAGGACGGATGGACGGACAGACAGCCGGACAGGCAGAGTAGGTAGGAGCAGCGCAGGCTTATAAATAGGGTCCCGTTGGCACCTTTCGGGCACGGAACCCTAAAAATGGCATCTCCATACAATTTTGGCTGATTTATGCAAAGTTAACGTTAACTTTGAATAGATACCTACGTCCTACGCAAAGGCTGTACTATTATGTATTCTGAGCCTACAGTAATGTTCTTCATAGCATTTTTATTGCCTACACAGCCTTACTATAACGTTTTACCTTAAAACAAAAAAGATCCAAACAAAATGCTTAAAATATTTCCCTAAAACAGAATCAACAAAAGGTCCCGACTTCGTTTGTATTGACGTCAGCTGTATGTATAAACAGTGAAATCGCTTAACAAGTTTTGCCTGAAATCAAGAGGGACTTGTCTACCTTAACGCTTTCAGAATAGGAGTGAAAATCCTTTGATCGAATTACGTTACGTGTACAAGACAGGTGTGACTCGAGGGAATCAACTGGTACATCCGTGTAATATACTCGCTTCCACTCTACTGTTTATTTCCAAGAGAATTTTCTCGCTCATAACGATATTTGCACACAAAAAGGTACAAACCTTAATACGATGAAATTCACAGTCGCGCTTCGTTAATTTGCGACAGATTGCGTCATATTATTAGGTAAATTAATGTGGAATTTGTATTCCTTCCAATTTTGTACTCCTGATATTTGAAATGAAATGAAAAAAAAAAGAATTTTATTTATGCAGGTAGGCCAGTTTATTAGGCTAGATTGTAATTCAATTGAGTAGCTTACAACTCAGTAATAATAAAAAGGTAGGCCAACTAATGGTAGGGTACTTATCGCAATGGAGAGTGCTCTGATGAGTTGTTTGGTATCTGAAGATAATTTGAACTTGAGCAAAATAACATTTCTAAAATCCTTCAACATTGAATGAAACACGTCCGAACATCAGACGGCCGCATCTGCTGTAAGATCGAGCTGCGTTCGCATCGCAGTATTTCCTTAGAACGGCTGCACGGATTATTTTAAAGCTCTTTTTAATAGCTGCAATTTGAGAAACTTACGAAGCTTAATGTCACAATATGTCCTCGGTCCGGTCCGATTCGACAGTCGAGACTTTCATTAGAGTAGTTTTTATCTTCATCCTAACGATTTTTTCTCTGTCTCATTTTTGAGGGTCGTAAACCTCTCCATTAATCTTATGGTAGTGGTTTTTTCAAATAACATTACGGTGGGCTTCGCTGCAGGGTGATTCGCTAACTCAGTGTCTAACACTGAATGATAGCCACTGACTTCATTTGACATTGGTTGGTTCTACATTGCTGCTTCAGTAAGTGATAATTTTTCGTAGAAAACCTTCAATGGATTAAAAATATAAGTCAAATGAGCTCGGTGGCTATCATTCAGTATTAGACACTGAGTTAGCAAGGTCCTTCCGCAAGACCTAAGAGTACAATTTCTACTGTTACGTTTTCTTATTAGCTCATAAGTTTTATTAATTCCTAACAGATTAATATTTAGAATGACAAGGAAAAGCTTAATATAATATGGGTAGGAATTTTTGTGTGGGGTTTTGTTATAGGGTTAGTAAAGTATTTAGCGTTTTAAATGCAGGAAAATGTCGTTACATTTTTCCTACAAGTTGTCTCTTGTC